>NW_027361991.1:0-97500 GCF_039654945.1 Dendrobates tinctorius | reverse complement strand
TCATCAGCTTACTGCGGCGCTTCCTGTGGAGAGACGAGCGACGAGTGTGGATGCGGGCGGGAGGACGCAGGATCGCCTGGTCTGACAGGTAAGTAGCGACCCCCGTCCCCAGCGATGTCGCTGGTGAGATCTGCCTGTGTGGCAGCTCACTAGCGACCACTTAGCGATGTACCAGCGATCCTGACCGCGTCATATCGCTAGTCGGGATCACTGGTACATCGCTAAGTGTGACAGTACCTTTACGCAAATGGATTTGAAGAGAAAAAAAAATAAAAAAAAGCAAAAAAAAAATCAAAGTCTAGAGCACAATAAAAGAACCAGGCTTGGGCAGAGAACAACAATAAGTAACACTAACAAAGTCATATATATCCCTTTGGATGCTAATGCCAATTGTAGTGCAAGAAACCAAGATTACCTTGTAAAGCAGTAGGGGTTAACAGCCACAGAGGGGGAGAGCGGGCTCAGTCTCACAAGTGATCGCTGATTCTGTGTTTGGAGATCCCAAAAGTCTTTCTGTAAGTAATAACACTCCTCCGGTGGGTTGCTGATTAAATGCATCTTGCTTAAGAACTGCAGTAATCCTGTTAGCGATGTTACCCCGGCCGGTGGCAGCAGTCGCTCTAATGGCAGGCTGAGTGGGAAAACACATTGAACTAGGTGCCTGAACTTCACACTATGCTCGTCAGCACAGGACCTGTGCTGACGAGCATAGTGTGAAGTTCAGGCACCTAGTTCAGTGTGTTTTCCCACCCAGCCTGCCAGGGATATATATGACTTTTTTAGTGTTACTTATTGTTGCTCTCTGCTCAAACCTGGTTCTTTTATTGTGCTCTGGACTTTGATTTTTTTTTTTCTCTTCAAATCCATTTGAGTAAGACAATAGATACCAGTGACTCTAAGCGCAGTAGTAATTCATTTATCTATAGCTGACACTGGCCTGCAGGCTTCAGAGGACTGAAATAGCCCTGCCAGCTCCAAAGCAAAGCAGAGGAGATTAACCCACGCATGACCAGTCCAGAGAGAAGACAGTGTGAAGGGTTAAAACTAAAATCAGAGCTGAAGTTTCATTTTCTCCACTCTCTGAAGGTTTCGTTTCTCCATTTTTGTTGCTGTAAGATAAATTTTTGTAATTAGGATGAAACGAGACTGTTCCCATCAGGTGCAAGATAAGTGAACCGGGGGTGTAGAACTCTGAAGAATATGCCAGTATACTACTTTCTATGCTGTTTGGATACGGACATATATGTAGTTTCCGGTTTTCTTGCAATATTATTGGCTTATAAAGTGAAATGATGCTATTGGTAGTTGAGAACTTTGCATAATTAAGCAAAAGATTATAAAAGATGCGACTAAAATAAAGGGGCTTAGTGATCTGCCTCGATCCTCCCATACAGAGACCCCCGTCTCCGTCTGGTCATTCCCAGTTGCTAGCATCACTCTGTGGATTAATTTGGAAATCACTGGATCAACCGTGAAGGGTTAATTTAGCCCTCCCTAAATAGCTCTCTCAACAGCTGCAGAAAAGAAACTCAGGTCTGGATCATGACACAGAGGTTTTATGAGGGTAGGAGTTCCACAACTATACTTTGCTCACAATATTTGAATGAAGCACTACAGTAGCTGTCTTTAACCCCTTCCTGACATGAGACGTACTATCCCGTCCACGGTACCCGGGCCCGTATGACCGGGGACGGGATAGTACGTCTACCGCGATCAGCGGCGCCCACGTGGTGAGCGCCGCTGATCGCGGCCGGGTGTCAGCTGATTATCACAGCTGACACCCGGCACAATGTGTCAGGGGCGGTCACGGACCGCCCCCGACACGTTAACCCCTTGCACACCGCGATCAAACGCGATCGCGGTGTACCGGGAGTTAAAGGGAAGCATCGGCAGGGAGGGGGCTCCCTCCGTGCTTCCCTGAGCCCCCCACGGCAGCGCAATGTGCAGCGCTGCTGCGGGGGACTCCTATCCTCCAGGCCCCCGAATCCAAGATGGCGACGGGGGCCTTCGGGGGCCTGGGGAAGCTGGCTTCCTCAGTGCCTGCAAAGCGCAGGCATGAGGAAGCCTTGTGCACTGCCTGTGACAGATTGCTGATCTGTCACAGTGATCTGTGATGTGACAGATCAGCGATCTGTCACAGGACAGTGATGTCCCACCTGGGACTATGTAATAAAGTAAAAAAAAATTAAAAAAAAAGTGTAAAAATAAATTAAAAAAAAATCGCCAAATAAATTAGTAAAAAAAAAAAAAAAATATTCCCCAATAAATTCATTTTTTTAAAATAATAATAAAAAAAAACAATAAATGTACACATATTAGGTATCGCCGCGTCCGTAACGACCTGCCCTATAAAACTGTCCCATTAGTTAACCCCTTTAGCGAACCCCTTAAAAAATAAAAATAAAAAACGAAGCAAAAAATAATGATTTATTATCATACCGCCAAACAAAAAGTGCAATAACGCGCGATCAAAAAGACGCATATAAATATCCATGGTACCGCTGAAAACGTCATCTTGTCCCGCAAAAAACAAGCTGCCACACAGCATCATCATCGAAAAAATAAAAAAGTTATAACTCGCAGAATAAAGCGATGCAAAAATAATTATTTTTTATATAAAATAGTTTTCATTGCATAAAACCGACAAAAACATAAAAAAACGACCTAAATGAGGTATCGCTGTAACCGTACTGACCCGAAGAATAAAACCGCTTTATCAATTTTACCGCACGCGGAACGGTGTAAACGCACCCTCCCCAAAAGAAATTCATGAAACGCTGGTTTTTGTTCATTCTGCGTCCCAAAAATTGGAATAAAAAGCGATCAAAAAATTTCACGTGCCCGAAAATGGTACCAATAAAAACGTCAACTGGTCCCGCAAAAAATAAGACCTCACATGACTCGGTGGGTCAAAATACGGAAAAATTATAGCTCTCAATATGTGGTGATGCAAAAACTATTTTTACAATAAAAAGCGTCTTTTAGCGTGCGACAGCCGCCAAACATAAAAACCGCCATAAATAGTAAATCAAACCCCCCGTTATCACCCCCTTAGTTAGGGAAAAATATTAAAATAAAAAAAATGTATTTATTTCCATTTTTCCATTAGGGTTAGGGCTAGGGTTAGGGCTAGGGGTGTGTTGGGGTAGGGTTGGGTTAGGGTTAGGGTTAGGGCTAGGGTTAGGGCTAGGGTTAGGGTTAGGGCTAGGATTAGGGTTAGGGCTAGGGCTAGGGTTAGGGCTAGGGTTAGGGCTAGGGTTAGGGGTGTGTTGGGGTTCGGGTTGGAGTTAGAATTGGGGGTTTCCACTGTTTGGGCACATCAGGGGCTCTCCAAATGCAACATGGCGTCTGATCTCAATTCCAGCCAATTCTGAGTTGAAAAAGTCAAATGGTGCTCCTTCCCTTCCAAGCTCTGCTATGCGCCCAAACAGTGTTTTACCCCCTCATGTAGGGTATCAGCCTACTCAGGACAAATTGCAAAACAATTTTTGGGGTCCAATTTCTCCTGTTACCCTTAGGAAAATAAAAAATTGGGGGCAAAAATATCATTTTTGTGGAAAAAAATGATTTTTTTATTTTCACGTCCGAGTGTTATAAACTTCTGTGAAGCACTTGGGGGTTCAAAGTGCTCACCACACATCTAGATAAGTTCCGTGGGGGGTCTAGTGTCCAAAATGGGGTCACTTGTGGGGAGTTTCAATAGTTTAGGTACATCAGGGGCTCTCCAAACGCACATGACACCCGCAGACCATTCCATCAAAGTCTGCATTCCAAAACGTCACTGCTTCCCTTCCGAGCCCCGACGTGTGTCCATACAGTAGTTTTCTCCCACATATGGGGTGTCAGCGTACTCAGGACAAATTGGACAACAACTTTTGGGGTCCAATTTCTCCTGGTACCCTTGGGAAAATAAAAAAATGGTGACTAAAAGATCATGTTTGTGGAAAAAATACGAATTTTTTATTTTCACGCCCGGGCGTTGTAAACTTCTGTGAAGCACTGGGGGGGTCAAAGTGCTCACCACACATCTAGATAAGTTCCTTGGGGGGGTCTAGTTTACAAAATGGTGTCATTTGTGGGGGGTTTCCACTGTTTAGGTACATTAGGGGCTCTCCAAAGGCAACATGACACCCGCAGACCATTCCATCAAAGTCTGCATTCCAAAACATCACTACTTCCCTTCCGAGCCCTGACGTGTGCCCATACAGTAGTTTTCTCCCACATATGGGGTAGCAGCGTACTCAGGACAAATTGGAAAACAACTTTTGGGGTCCAATTTATCCTGGTACCCTTGGGAAAATAAAAAAATGGTGACTAAAAGATCATGTTTGTGGAAAAAATACGAATTTTTTATTTTCACGCCCGGGTGTTGTAAACTTCTGTGAAGCACTGGGGGGGTCAAAGTGCTCACCACACATCTAGATAAGTTCCTTGGGGGGTCTAGTTTACAAAATGGTGTCATTTGTGGGGGGTTTCCACTGTTTAGGTACATTAGGGGCTCTCCAAAGGCAACATGACACCCGCAGACCATTCCATCAAAGTCTGCATTCCAAAACGTCACTACTTCCCTTCCGAGCCCCGACGTGTGCCCATACAGTAGTTTTCTCCCACATATGGGGTATCAGCATACTCAGGACAAATTGGACAACAACTTTTGGGGTCCAATTTCTCCTGGTACCCTTGGGAAAATAAAAAAATGGTGACTAAAAGATCATGTTTGTGGAAAAAATATGAATTTTTTATTTTCACGCCCGGGCGTTGTAAACTTCTGTGAAGCACTGGGGGGGTCAAAGTGCTCACCACACATCTAGATAAGTTCCTTAGGGGGTCTAGTTTCCAAAATGGTGTCATTTGTGGGGGGTTCCACTGTTTTGGTACATCAGGAGTTTTCCAAACGCGACATGGTGTCCGATCTCAATTCCAGCCAAAAACGTCAAATGGCGCTGCTTCCCTTCCGAGCTCTGCCATGCCCCCAAATAGTGGTTTACCCCCCACATGTGGGGTATCAGCGTACTCAGGACAAATTGCACAATAACTTTTAGGGTCCTGTTACCCTTGGAAAAATAAGAATTGAGGGTGAAAAGATCATTTTTGTGGAAAAAATATGATTTTTTAATTGTATGGCTTTATGTTATAAACTTCTGTGAAGCCCATGGGGGTTCAAAGTTCTCACCACACATCTAGATAAGTTCCTTAGGGTGTCTAGTTTCCAAAATGGTGTCACTTGTGGGGGGTTTCCACTGTTTTGGTACATCAGGGGTTTTCCAAACGCGACATGGTGTCCGATCTCAATTCCAGCCAAAAACGTCAAATGGCGCTGCTTCCCTTCCGAGCTCTGCCATGCGCCCAAATAGTGGTTTACCCCCACATGTGGGGTATCAGCGTACTCAGGACAAATTGCACAATAACTTTTAGGGTCCTGTTACCCTTGGAAAAATAAGAATTGAGGGTGAAAAGATCATTTTTGTTGAAAAAATATGATTTTTTAATTGTATGGCTTTATGTTATAAACTTCTGTGAAGCCCATGGGGGTTCAAAGTTCTCACCACACATCTAGATAAGTTCCTTAGGGGGTCTAGTTTCCAAAATGGTGTCGTTTGTGGGGGGTTTCCACTGTTTTGATACATCAGGGGTTTTCCAAACGCGACATGGTGTCCGATCTCAATTCCAGCCAAAAACGTCAAATGGCGCTGCTTCCCTTCCGAGCTCTGCCATGCGCCCAAATAGTGGTTTACCCCCACATGTGGGGTATCAGCGTACTCAGGACAAATTGCACAATAACTTTTAGGGTCCTGTTACCCTTGGGAAAATAAAAATTGGGGTGAAAAGATCATTTTTGTGGAAAAAATATGATTTTTTAATTGTACCGCTGTACGTTATAAACTTCTGTAAAGCCCTTGTGGGTTCAAAGTTCTCACCACATATCTAGATAAGTTCCTTGGGGGGTCTAGTTTCCAAAATGGGGTCACTTGTAGGGGGTTTCCACTGTTTAGGTACATCAGGGACTCTCCAAACGTGACATGGCGTCCAATCTGAATTCCAGCCAATTTTGCATTGAAAAAGTCAAACGGCGCTCCTTCCATTCTGAGCTCTGCCATGCGCCGAAACAGTCGTTCCCCCCCACATATCAGGTATCTGCGTACTCAGGACAAATTGCACAATAACTTTTGCAGTTCAATTTCTCCTGTTACCCTTGGTAAAATAAAAAAAATTGAACCTGAAGTATTTTTTTTATGAAAAAAAGTTAGATGTTCATTTTTTTTTAAATATTCAAAAAAATTCCTGTGACGCACCTAAAGGGTTAATAAACTTCTTGAATGTGGTTTTGAGCACCTTAAGGGGTGCAGTTTTTAGAATGGTGTCACTTTTGTGTATTTTCTATCATATAGACCCCTCAAAGTGGCTTCAAATGTGATGTGGTCCTAAAAATAAAATGGTGGTGTAAAAATGAGAAATCGCTGGTCAACTTTTAACCCTTATAACTTCCTAACAAAAAAAAATTTTGGTTCCAAAATTGTGCTGATGTAAAGTAAACATGTGGGAAATGTTAGTTATCAAGTTTTTTGTGTGCCGTATCTCTGTGATTTAAGGGCATAAAAATTCAAAGTTGGAAAATTGCGAAATTTTCAAAATGTTCGCCAAATTTCCGTTTTTCTCACAAATAAACGCAAGTTATTTGAATGAAATTTTACCACTAACATGAAGTACAATATGTCACGAGAAAACAATGTCAGAATCACCGGGATCCATGGAAGCGTTCGAGAGTTATGACCTCATAAAGGCACAGTGGTCAGAATTGTAAAAATTGGCCCGGTCATGAACGTGCAAACCACCCTTGGGGGTGAAGGGGTTAATTGTGTATGGATGACCCTGATTGGCAAGATTTGCACTTAGTGCATAGCCTTTGTGAGTCTAGGAGTACTGTTACATGAATTTAAACAGAATGTGTATGAGACCCTACTTTATGTCTAAGTACTTTATGAGTGCAGCCATTTCCTTTTTTTGATGTGTAAGCTGTTTTTTGGTGTGCACTTGTTCAGACTAGTTCTTGATGTGCCTCCAGTTTTCTGTTATTTGTATGCTAGCTTTCTGACTGAGCACTCCGCCCTTCATCATGCTGTGGTTTTAAGTACATCCAATCCCATTTGGGACCGACCTTCCTATAAATATAGGCTTTACCAAGTTATTAGCCAGAGGTAAGTGTTCACACTAGGCAGTTAGGTTAGGGACTAGTGATGGGCGAGTAGTATTGTGGCTCGCGTCTCCCCGAGCATGCTCAGGTGATCTCCGAGTATTTTAGTATTTTGGCGTGTTTAGAGATTTAGTTTTCGTCATCTCAGCTGCATGATTTGTGGCTGCTAGACAAGCTGAATATATGTGGGAATTCCCTAATTGGCATTCCACACGTATTCAGCCTGTCTAGCAGTCGCAAATCATGCAGCTGAGATGACGAAAACTAAATCTCCAAGCACGCAAAATACTCGAAGACCACCCGAGCAAGCTCGGGGAAACCTGAACAACGAGTATACTCGCTCACCACTATCAGGGACCTATTCGATAATAGGTACCTTGACGTTGGTGAATGGGCTCCCATTTTTTGGCCAGATTTTGTGCTAAGCATCTCATGTGTTTTTCCTAAATTTCAAAAGCCATTATGCTATTCACAGTTCATGTATTTCACATTGACATGCCTTAATGCGATTGAGTGCAACCATTTCCTCATTGTGAAGCTGTTTTTTGGTATGCACTTGTTCAAACCAGTTCTTGATGTGCCGTCAGTTTCCTATTATTAATACGGGGTTTATCTTAGTCCCTCTTACATCACATTTTTGGCTGTTCTAGCTTCCTTTAAAAATTACACTGAATTTTAGAAGTTTTAGCTAAAAATTTAAGTTTTGGTTTACTTGAAGTATTTTTTTTTTTAATCCTTTTTAAAAATTGCTTTATACAATAGAAAGGTTAGGCTACTTTCACACATCAGGTTTTCGGCGTCAGGCGCGATCCGGCGTCGTGCCGGAATGCCGGATCCGGCAAATGTTTTGTAAAACCTGATATGCCGGATCCGGTTTTCTGCCGGATCCGTCTTGTTCTTGACAGACAAAACCGGATCCGTCTCATCCGGTTCATCCGTTTTTCTATCCGTTTTTCGACGGATTACGCCGGATCCGGTTTTTAAAATTGACCCTTGTGGCCTTCCGAACGGGATTGGCTACTGGAAAACTATATATAGCGTGTTCCTACAGCCCTTCTTTGACAGGTTGTAGAGGAGAAAGTGCAGGTTGGAGAGAAGAGCAAGTTACTGGCGAAGATGGATGTTGTCATTGGAAATATTACCACTAGAAGTTCTGTGACGGTTTCAGTAATGAGGGACAATTTTGCACTATACTTTATGTCACCTCAAGGCAGAGTACACTGGCAGGATGACAGAGTGTGAAAGATTTGTGCCCTAAACTTGTGTACCTTCTGGACCAACAGTATATACCTTTGCCAACCAAAGTTGGCTATCTTGTCATGGTCTTACTATTTTTAGCTTTAGGCCACAGGTGTGTACCTGGTTGTGTTTTATGCAAAGTATTTCACCTTTTAACAAAAGTTGTGTACATTGTTAGGAAATCACCAACAATAAACACAACTTTTTAGGTGAAATACTTTGCTTCAAACACAACCAGGAACACAACTGTGGCAAAAAGCTAAAATTTACCCACAGTTATATACCTGGTTTTGAATACCTTTTTACCTTTTAAATACCCTGTATTTAACCTTTTTTTTAAACATATTTCGCCGCAGAAAGAAATGACAGACAACCAGTGTAAACAATAATTTAACTTTTATTTAAAATTTTTTTTTTTGTGTAAACTGTTTTTAAAGTTAAAAAAACTTTTTTAATAAAGGTTTGAAACCAACCAAATGGGCATTTTTATTACAAAAAATACATTATAACTCGGTGTAGTGTGGGGTGGAAATACTGCTGGAGGGGCTGCGGGACACTTCGACAATGGGAGTGTGGAGAGAGGACTGGGATCGTGGTGGGGAAGGAACAGTTAGAGGTGATGGTGTGGAAAAAGATACAGAATGGGTGGACATGTGGGAGGCAGAAGAGGTGGTGGGCGGTGGAGTGGAGGGTTGGGCAGGGACTGTAGGAGCAGATGATGTTGATGGAAAGTTGTATGGGGAAGGAGTTTGGTACGGGGAAGGAGTTTGGTA
The DNA here is from genome assembly GCF_039654945.1 of Dendrobates tinctorius. Lineage (NCBI taxonomy): Eukaryota > Metazoa > Chordata > Amphibia > Anura > Dendrobatidae > Dendrobates > Dendrobates tinctorius. Next base: position 88,296 of record NW_027361991.1, on the reverse strand, counting down.
CGGGGAAGGAGTTTGGTACGGGGCAGGTTGCTGGAAGTGGGGAGATGTCTGGTACTGGGGAGGTTGCTGGTACTGGGAAGGTTGCTGGTACTGGTGAGGTTGCTGGTATGTAATAGGAGGGGGAGGATGGAAAGTGGTTGGAGGGGGTGCAGATGTAATAGGAGGGGGAGGATGGAAAGTGGCTGGAGGGGGTGCAGATGTAATAGGAGGGGGAGGATGGAAAGTGGCTGGAGGGGGTGCAGGTGGAGGAACTACAGTGGTGGGAGGTGGAGGTTGGGAGGTAACCTGCTGTAGAGCACCGTGGCACGAATGCATTACATGCATCTGCTGGGTAGGAGATAGTGTTGCCATGCACTCCACAACAGACCTGAAAAAGGTGTGGTTTGGCGAAGATCTTGCTTCTGAATGCATGGTTTGCAGAAGTGTCTTCACCTCCAGAATGCTGGAGTTGATCTGCTGAAAGCCTGCGGAGATTTGCTCTGACAAGACTTTTAGACAGTTCTGGAAAGATGCATTCAGATGCAAGAACTCTGGCGCATAACTCTTTTCCTGACCCCTCTGCCGCTGCCGCCCAGTACCCGCAGGTGTACTAGAGGTGGCAGGGGCAGAAGGGTGGGGTAAAGGGAAAGCGATCTCCTCACCAGCAGCTTCATGTAATGTAGGCGGCCACGATGCTCCTGTGCTGGTGGATGGGACAGATGGGTCGAATGTGTGGGAAGGCTGGGAAGGTGCAGATGTACCGGGGCGGTCGAAGTGTCCCTCGGTGCCGGTCTCCTCAGGGATCGCCTCAGAAGGGTCCAATCGTGCAGGCTCCCGAGTGCTGCTCACCGTGCTGTGGAATAAAGAGAAAAAAAAACAATTAAAATACTGACATGGTATGGCCCTGGCTGAAAAAAAAAGTTACATCTAACATTTTTTTTCACATGTGGTGTGTAATATTTACCTTCTAGTGACCATTGTTTCCCGGAGGAACGACAGGGCTTGTGCGTACTTGTACTTGCTCCTGCGTCCTCCAGATCCACTCGGGGCCCGCATCTCTTTATTGAACTCCTTCTTGAAACGATCCCTCACAGACCGCCACCGATTCACAATTCTGTTCCCTGAAACGAGAAAGGAGTGGTTAGTATACAACATCAGTGTTTCACAAACTCCAGTCCTCATGGTCCCCAGGGGTCATGTTTTCAGGATTTCCATAGTAAATAGAAATCCTGAACACATGATCCGTGGGGAACACGAGGACTGGAGTTCGGGAAACACTGGTTTACATCAAGCAACCGGTACTGTATATACTTACGCTCTTTAATCTGGGCCCGAACATCGAGGTCCTCCCAGCGGCCCACAAGGAGCGAACAGATTTCCTCCCAGAGTCGTCAGGTAACGATAAGGTCAGCGTGGCGGTGGTCAGCCATATTCCAGAGCGGCTCCCTTTCTCTGACGAGATCGATGAGGTGGTCCACATCGAGTCCTCCATCCTCACCGTCAGAGTCGGGAGCACGCTGTGAAGGCTGTTAAAGAAAAAGACAAAAATAACATAATTAGCCTACACAAAAGAAATGAAATAAAAAGTGCAAAAAAACAAAGCAAAAATATTTATACTTACACGCTGGTGACTGCCGCGTTGCTGTCGCCGACGACCCTGGGAGGCACTGCGAGGACCTCTTGGCCGAGCACCAGATTGGGAAGACTAGAGAAAAAAACAAAAAATGTTATGTCTTTGGATGGTGGCATTTGTTTGCTGTGTGTGGTCTGCAGAACATTGTTTTCTATGTGTTGTGTGTAGTGTGATGTTGTGTTTCTGCGTTTGATGCAAAAAACTTACCAATTGTGAGCCCACTCCAAGCGTCTGTCCACCCCTTCCTTCTTCTTCTGGGAGCTCCTCTTCATCTTGTGAATCCTGTTTTGAAATAAAAGGCAATGAATAGACATATATTACAGAGATGATGGATTTTGGAAATAAAAACTTACCGTCAAACGCTGACGATGCGAGGGAGGGCTCCCAGAAGATGATGTGCTGTCTTCCTGGTGGCCACACTCCATGCCTGTGGGTGGTGTTCCACCTGCTGCCATTGCTGCTGCTGCTGCTGCATCTATTGGGCGGCTGTTGAATAAAGAGAAACAAAGGGCCAATGAATATCTTGATATTCAATAGCCCTAGTTTGGAGGAATGGGGGATTTGATAATTACCGTCTCTCATCTGCTGCTGGCCTCCCCTCCTCAGCATGTTCCATTTGCTGCTCCATTTGGGGTGGTGGTGGTGCTGATGGTGCTGCAGTGGTCTCCTGCCTTCTCCTGCTGCGCTTGGTTGCTTTCTTGGGTGGCATGTTGGGTGTGGCTGTGGGTCCCACTGTCTTGCTTTTATATATGTCTTGTGGGCAGAGCTACTGAGCATGCTCAGACCAAAAAAACCGGATCCGGCCACCGGGCGCATTGCGGCGCTCATAGACTTTCATTGTGTGAAAAAGCCGGACGCGCCGGATCCGGCGTGTCCGGCTTTTACACCGGAGACAAAAAACGTTACAGTAGCCGTTTTTTCCAGACGCCGGATCGCGACACATTGCCGAATCCGGCGAAAACCGGATGAAACGCATGGCCATCCGGCGCGATCCGGCGCAAATGCAAGTCAATGGGGGGGAAACCGGATCCGGCATTGCATTTCGCCGGATCCGGTTTCTGTCAAAAGCGCCGGATCGCGCCTGACGGCGAAAACCTTATGTGTGAAAGAGGCCTTATTAGACAGGAAAAAATGTTTCTTAATTTTTTAATGTAAACTCCAATTTCTTGCCAATTTTGAATGTTTTTTTGTCAGTTCTTAAAGTGGATTAAAAGTGTGACCTCATTGTCCTCAGTAGCGATCTGGGAGTCAGAGATGCTTCCAGGGGTCTTCCCCGTGCTGTTCTCCTTCCATTCACCACTTTTCCCATACATTTCAACATTTTCACTGCTCCCCAGACCTCTTTGTAGGGTCTGCCGGAAAAATACTCAGAGTTAGCTTTGACTCCCATTATACTCGTTCCTCGAAACGAGGATCCGAGCATTAGGAATTGCTTGGTTCGCGTAACGAGCATCCGAGCATTTTAGTGCTTGCTCATCTCTACGTACAATCTTTTGATCAGTGCATCTGAGCATGTCTGATGACACAAGTGAACATACAAATATAAATGGTGCAGCTGTAGTGATTCCAGAGGTAGCAATTTCAACTAGGGCTCTGGATTGTCTGCACAAAACAATAGCATAATATATCGTATGGCTCGTCAAGATGTGGGCACAAGAGTTGGAAGTTTGATGTTACACCGCTTAACACTCATAGACATAACATAAATACTCAGTGGATCCAGACTTGAAAATTGTTAGATGATTCGGGGCTAATGGACAGAACAATTGTCCCTCCAAAAGACCATTTCATTGAGTAGTTGTCTCACAAAGTACATTATAATTAACATATTTTTCTCATGACAGGAACATTTTTCTACACATTTAATTATGAAATTTATTTGTATTCCAAGATTTTTTTGATTAAAATGTACTTTGTTCATGGGATAGCCTATTTAAAAGCACCTTAACAACTTTGCCCATCTTTGCCAACTTTGCCCACTCATCTTTAAAGAATGAAGAATGTAACATACAGACATCTTGGGCTTTTTCCTTTTCTTTTCAATGTCTGGGGCTCAGCAGTTCTGCAGTGATGTGATTGAAGTTGCTATTTGATCTCTCCCTCTCCTGCTCCCAGGCGCCTCCCTGCTCTCTGCACCTGGGGCACATGCCCTGCCTGCCCATCCCTAGTTATGTCCTTCAGCCATAGGCTTAAACTGGCCTTCCAGAGTAATTGAAGAAGCAGGAAGTTAATGGGTTTCTGCTTTACCATTGTCTTCATTTGTGTCCTCAATTTGAGACCACCCATACAATGGAAATCATTCTTTCACTGGAGATTTGGCAGCTCTTTGGACCTTTTATTGTTCCGTAAAGTGTGCCCTTTATGCTAAGTAAAATATGCAACCATATACAGTATATATATATGTAGAGAAACAGGAAAATGAAGCACAATAGTTGCCAGCTGGAGATGAGCAGAACAGGCAAAATTGAATTCCCTGAAAATTTGTTGGTTTGTTGGTATATTGGTTTCATGAGTGTGTCACGTCCTCCTGAAAGATCTAGGGTTCAAAGATCAAAAAGTATTGTGAATCGCAGATCTTCCATTTAGCTAGTGTGTTTGTGTCCCACATCCAAGAAGTATCATTTCTCCTTGCGGAGAATGACATGCTAAGCATGTCGAGGTGAGGAGACTTAAAGCCGCAATGCTCCTCTGGGAAATATGCTAATTATGCAAATTGTCTCTTCAGAGAGGAAGAGGACTAGAACTCTAGTGCCACCTATTGGAGGTAGCAATCCTAAAAGTCAATGTTGACCCTTTAACGTCAATGTTAACCCTTTATCCTAAGTCATGTAACTAGGCTCGTTAAAGGGTCTACATTGACTTTTAGGATTGCTACCTCCAATAGGTGGCACTAGAGTTCTAGTCCTCTTCCTCTCTGAAGAGACAATTTGCATAATTAGCATGTGTCCCACATTAAATGGATTTGGTTTCCTTTGGTGTTGAATAGGTTACCGACCCTTTCTACACTGGTCAGAAACTTGCAGCTCCTTTTCAGCTGCTTCTGATCTGGTCATTACCTCTCCTTGTAAAACCTGGCTAGACCTTTTTTGCCTTACCAGTGAAAGCTTTGTTTCCTAGCTCCTTGGATATGCTGTGCTGTATTGGAGAACATTATTGTTACTGGAGATTGTTGAATGCTGTTTTTGTGTGTATGCTTTGCTCATTGCCCTATTCCTGCTTGGCTGGTACATTCCTATCCTTCCCTATATACCTCTCTCCATTTGGTGAGTGTTTGCATTTTTATTACTTTCTATTATCCCTGTTTTGCCATTGTGTTTTGTTTACCTTGCATTTCTTTCCCAGGTCTCATGGGATGGGTTAAGGGACAGATCAGGGTTTAACAGGAGCATAGTAAGGTCAGAGACTCAGGCCTCTCTACCTTCAAGAGCACCCCTGGGACAAGGAAAGTTAGGTTCCCAGTTCCAGGGAAAGTTTGAGGTCCTCCCTTCCTTGCCGAAAACCATCACAGCGTGACAATTGGTTGTATGTCCTGCAGTCAACACTCTGTACGTGCTCTAATAAATGTTAATATTGTAACTCACATGATCAAACTGGTGATTATCAAATATTCTCTATATTGTTCTCATAAATGAGTGCACTTTGTCTAACAAATTTTTCAATTTTCTATTTATTTCCTATTGAGTGAAACGTTCATGGAAAGATCCATTTACTATTATTACGATCCTGCTGATATTTTGGATACTTTTTAAATAGTGCTGGAGGGACTAAACCTCTATTATTATTTGTTTAATAGCTCTAAAAAAATGTTCTTTAGTAAGTAGAAGTTTAAAAACGTAATATGTTCTTTGTTTTAAGATCAGTTCACTTGAGCATCTGGCTCCAGGTCTTGGGCCAAATTATCCTGTTTAAATAAGACACAAGGTACGTGATGTGCTTGGCTGCCATCTTATTCAACCAGTCAGCCAACGTGCTTGGTCTCATAAATAGCATAGAGATCTGTCATGAGTTGTTACCACTAATTAGGTGGTTGGCTACAAAGATGACAGTGTCAAAGTGCTTTCTTTATACAAATTGCATATTTCTGGGTAGGAGGCCACATTGGAGTGAAGGAATCAGGAATTTCATTTACATCTTTCTTTAGGTGCGTAGATATTACATGAATGCTCCACAAAGACAAACATGCAAATTATTAGATGAATCCGCGATGAACGCTGTGGGCTTTAATGATTTTCCATCCAATGTTTATCATATTGATCTTTATGAGACGAAGATTGGGAGAAGCCTTCCAAAACTAATATTTTGAGCTCTAAAAGAACTCTAACTTTTACCAGGTAGACTCCAATCTGTGTGGATAAAAGATATATGGACATGACAACAACGACACAATAAGCAATTGAACATAGGACTTTGGGTCTTGGATCAAATGCTTGTTACAAGAATGATCACTGTTTTCTAGTTTCTTTGGTATGACCCTTTGAATTTTTTAGAAGGATTTTTTTTAATTATATTGTCTTGAAAACATTCTATGACTTGAGTATAGGATTGTCAACTTGATTGTTTATTTTTTCTGGACAGCTTCTCAAAAAAATCATGGACGGATGACTTTTTTTACGAACACATTAGATGACCATAATAAATCATTTTGAGTATAAGTGCTCCGTGTCTGCCGCCAATAATTCTGATATGAAGATATCAGCTGCATTCACTGTGAACTGTAAAATGATGATAATAACAGTCATAAAAATGTGTACAAGTCATTCCAGCTTAAAAAATAAAACATGGATGTAACAAATTTCTTTAACAAACAAGGTTAGAAAGTTCTCTATTTTCACGGGACTGTCCAGAAACTTTTTGATGGTTGGCAACTCTATTTGAATGACAAAAAAAATCGTTTTTAATCCAGAAGTATTATTTTCATGTTGATTTAAAAAAAAATTTTTTACCCTTAATAAAGAATTACCAGTCAACTTTCGAGAGCTGATCATCATTGTTTTGCCCTCTCAACATTGTGGCACCGGTAAACTAGAGCCGCCCAACATTCTGTGTGACATTCACTGCTCCAAAATACTTTTGTATCCAAAATTCACCAGACAACCGAGTAAGAACGTGACATGTTCTTCATGCATTCCTAGGAATGTCAGCATCTTCTTTCATTTTCCTTCAATATTAGTCTTCTACTTTTATTGCGACTTCAAGATTGAAGGTCAAATCTTTGACGCACATAATCGCAATACAAATAAACTCCTGTGACTACACTGAGCCTTGCAATAAATGCAACAATAAACATGGTAAATTAGACGGCCCTTAAAAGTGGGCAAAGTTTAAAAATCTAACGGGGATGACACTGAGCTTTACCAGTGAAGTGAAACGTTGGCACAAAACCATCACTGTAGCTAATATATAACAAGGCAATGAGTATGGGATAATATGTAGACGTGTAATAGCTTAAGAGTGCCAATCAACAATCTGGACCGGCCCTTTCTATTTAATGAACGACTGTGCAGCCCCTGAATGGTGATTTTTCTAAATATAAGTTAGTTTTTAAAGTTCTACTAAGCAGAGATGAGCAAACTTTTTCGGAAAACGTTTGCCAATTTCAAATTCGGCAAGAACGTAGAACATTTGGATTGGTGCTCTCTTTCACAAGTATTTTTATTCAAAGTCAGCAAAATTTGGTCACAGTTTGGTAAATCATCGCGTTCCCACTAATGCTTTTGTTATTACTTTGGCTAGGATAGTGGTGCTGATTGATGAGTGAGGAGGACGTGTTTGATAAGGGAAGGGTGTGTGGAGAGGTTAGAAAAGCGGCGCACTCTTTTTCTTTTCCCCTGTTGATTCTGGCAGCCAATCAGGGTGCAGAAACCGTCCACAATGTCATGACACAAGGTCTTCTGTGATTGGCTGCTGAAGTCACATGTCCCTGGTCATATAAAAGTGGACATCTTGCTTTGTTGGCGCCATTTTCTCAGCGTCACAGTGCCGAGAAGCCGCTCCTGATAGTGCTGCAAGTAAACTTGTGAGTAAGCTAGATAGGATCCTGTCCTGTGTGAAATCGATCTTTCAGCATCGAACTAGATTGTGCAAAAGCTGTGTGTCAATCTCCGGACGCCCCATCAGCTGCTCCAAATCGTTTGTGCTAACACTGTGTTTCCCTAACAAATCAGAAGGTCATATTTCCACTTAAAAATAGTTAGGCCTAATATCGGAGTGCAGCCACGAGGCCCAATTAGCTAATTGAAATGTGGAGACTCCAAGTTGGGTCTCCATCTGGTGGGTTGCCTGTGTAAGTAGGGCTCCCAGACAGTCATGCCTGCACTTGCTTTCACTCAAATGCCTACCTGAGTTATTTTCCTTACATTTTTCTACGAATGTTACTGTATGAAACTGATAGCTAAACAACAACAAGCAAAGGTATGTGAAAATATCACCACCAAGAGTATAATCCTTATAATAATAGATTTTATTAATGTACAATGCCAATAAATAACATCAGGACTACAGAGTACCAAATAACCAGGGACATGTTATCACCATATTACAGCCACTTAAAAAAATAACAAAAACCTCCGTAATAAATATATATAGCAGCAGAAAATCTAGTTGGCCTATATCTTTACACAATGCTGAGGTTTTCTTGGTTGCCAGGTTGAAATATGGCTTTGGTGAAGAATGAAGGTTGGAGGACCACCTCTTCAAATGGAAAAAGGGTATTTATTGAAGATCGAGTATAAGTTATCACTTTTTGGACTTTAGTCATTATTTTCAAGAATGGCGTTTCATTGTAGAAAAAAAATTTTTTCTGCGTCTATGCTCAATTCACTTACATATAGGTGCACAATTTTTACATGTATTTTGTATATATAAATGTCACACAAGTTGTCCCTTTTTTGTATTTTTACATAATATTGTGTCTCACAGGTACAGCTGCTATATATCTTTTTACTTATGTAATTATACTGTTTATTTTTCATTACACTGTAGTATACTTTGGAATGTAGCGATGTGCAAAGCTTCACTCTCCTTTTAACACTTAATAGGGTTTTCACTCTTTTTCTATTTTTTTGCAATCAGCTCCTGACCATGGAGTGTGTCATGGTCCAGTCCGGAGTTTGTCTTCTGCTGTCTTCGCTCCGGGCTGGTCATGCGGGGGTTGGTCTCCCCGGCCTCGTTCTGGGGCTGGCTGGGCTGTTTCAGTCCCTCGCAGCCTGCTGGCCAGTGTTGGTGATAGCTCAAGCTTGCAGTTTAGAGCCGCTGACCCTTGTACCCTAGTGATCCTCCTGCCTTTGACTGATATTCTCGTGTATGACCCGGACTGATTTCTGACCCCGTCTCTTGGTATTCGTCTCTGCTGTTACGTTCCCTCTCTGGCATCTGACTCCCTGGCTTGCACCCCGACCACGTATTTTGTCTCACGTTTTGGACCCCGTGCTCATGTTCTGGCTTTGACTCTCGACTTTGGTATTTTGACTACGTGTATTGCTGCTCCTTCTGGTACGTCTGCTCCTGTTAGTTTCTGACTCGGTTCGTCTGACTATTCTCTCTCGTTACCTGTGGCACCTGTGCTGTTGCTCAGGGTTGCTGCTCTTAGTGTATAACCTCTCTTCCCTCACCAGCTCCCCCTGATGGAGGTTTCACTACATTATCACTAACCTCACATTTAAACGGGATTTTGCATTTTTTTTTCTTTGGCCATGGATCTGCTGCATAACTTGGCAGATCAAGTGTCCAGTTTGACGCAGATGGCGCAGGACTTTTCTGTGAAACATCAGTCTCTTGTCATGTCTCAGACCCACTTACAGAAAGAACTGACTGAGACTATTAAGACCATGCAGGGAAACACCTCTCATATTGTTTGTCCACCAGGTGACTCTGTAGATGTTATTTTGCACTCTCCTGAACCCTCAGTTAAACTTCCTGACACATTTTCTGGAGAAAAAGATAAATTTCATATATTCAAGGAGAGTTGTAAATTATGGTTTTCTCTTAGACCCCGATCGTCTGGGGATGAGACTCAGCGGGTGGGGATTGTTATCTCCTTACTTAGGGAGGGTCCCCAATCCTGGGCTTTTTCATTGCCCCCTGCTGCCCCCGAACGGATGTCGGTAGATAGGTTCTTTGAGGCCCTAGGACTTATCTATGACGAACCGGACCGTGTTAGGGTGGCAGAGGACACTATTTTGGGTCTGGGGCAAGGGAAGCACTCAGCCGAATGGTACAGCTCTGAATTCCGTCGATGGTCCACTGAGGTGTCCTGGGACGACTCTGCACTGAGATGTCTGTTCAGGAAGGGACTGTTGGATTGCTTGAAGGACGCTCTGGCTCTCCATCCACCTCCCAGCTCATTGGAGGAGGCTATGACTCAGGCTATCCGTATGGATCGGAGACTGCGAGAGAGAGGTGTTACTCAGAGAGGGGTTCCGTTTTTCCCTGCTAACCCTGATGTTTTTCTTCCATCTGAACCTATGGAGGTGGGAGCCACCAACCCCCAGGAGAAAGAGAGGAGACGGCGACGTGATGGAAAATTGTGTTTTTACTGCGGAGATCCCGGACATTGGAGAAAAGACTGCCCCTCCTGTCCTCCGACTAACAAGCGGCTGAGTCTGGGTGATAATCGTGGAGGTCACCCAGACTCTCAGGTACCTTTTTCTTCCTTTTCAAGAGTACTGCTAAAGGTGGAACTTGGTGTTGAGAACGGCTTTTTCCATACTTCGGCTTTTGTAGACTGTGGGTCATCCCTGAACCTGATTGACTCTAAGCTGGTGGCTCGCTGTAGATTAGGGACAGTTAGGTTGGGAACTCCCTTTAAAATTGTGGCTATTGATTCTACACCTCTCACTAAGGATGGTCTCCATTTCAGTTCTAAAGAATTTACCCTCAGGGTGGGGGCCCTACACCAGGAGCGCATGTCATGCTTTGTTTTGGATAACCTCCCTGCTGGCCTGGTGTTAGGGTTTCCCTGGTTGCAACGGCTTAACCCAGTTATTGACTGGAGGTCCCGGGATATTGTTAAATGGGGACCTGGGTGTTCTGAAAATTGTCTTGCTACTGTGTCTATGTCATCCGTCAACCTGGAGGGTATTCCGGAGTACCTAAAGGGTTTTAAGGATGTGTTCTCCGAAAAGGAGGCTGAGGTTCTACCACCACACCGCCCATTCGATTGTGCCGTGGATCTTGTTCCAGGTGCCAAATTGCCCAAAGCCCGGCTGTACAATCTCTCCGGTCCTGAGCGGGCTGCTATGAAGGAGTATATCTCTGAGAGCCTCCGTAAAGGGCATATACGGCCATCTGTCTATCCCGTGGCAGCGGGGTTCTTTTTTGTAAAAAAGGATGGTGGTTTACGCCCATGCCTCGATTTTCGAGAACTGAATAAAATAACCATAAGAAACGCCTACCCTCTCCCACTGATACCTGATTTGTACAATCAATTGTCGGGGGCCAGGTGGTTCTCTAAGTTGGACCTCAGGGGAGCATACAATCTCATCCGTATGCGGAAGGGGGATGAATGGAAAACTGCGTTTCTCACTTCTGAGGGTCTGTTTGAAAATTTGGTTATGCCCTTCGGTTTGACTACCGCACCAGCGGTATTCCAGAATTTCATTAGCCATGTTTTTTCTGATTTTATTGGACGTTTTGTAGTTGTTTATCTTGACGATATACTTATATATTCTTCTGATAGACAAAGTCATATGGGTCATCTTCATGCGGTTCTCCAGAGGCTCAGGGAGAACTCACTCTTTGCCAAATTGGAGAAGTGTTCATTTTTAATTCAAGAAGTGTCCTTTCTAGGGGTCATCCTGTCTGCTGAGGGGTTTCGTATGGACCCTAGGAAGGTACAGGCCATTGTGGATTGGGTGCAACCCAGAGATCTCAAGGGTCTTCAGCGATTTCTGGGTTTTGCCAATTATTACAGAAAATTCATCAAGGGGTTCTCTCAAGTGGTCAAACCCCTCACTGATCTCACCCAAAAGGGAGCGGATCTTAAAAACTGGTCAGCTCCAGCTGTGGCGGCGTTTTCTTTGTTAAAAGAACGTTTCATGACTGCTCCGGTACTGGTGCAACCTGACTTGTCTAAACCATTCATCGTAGAAGTGGATGCCTCTGAGGTGGGAGTGGGGGCTGTGTTGTCCCAGGGGCCCACCACATTAACTAACTTAAGACCCTGTGCCTTCTTTTCTAAAAAAATTTCCTCTGCTGAAAGGAATTATGATGTGGGTAACCGAGAGTTGTTGGCCATTAAATTGGCTTTTGAAGAATGGAGGCATTTTTTGGAGGGGGCTGTCCATCGTATCACTGTCATTACAGATCATAAGAATCTGTCTTACATCGAATCCGCCAAACGTCTGACTCCGAGACAGGCAAGGTGGTCACTTTTTTTTTCCCGATTTCAGTTTTCCGTCACTTTCAGACCAGGTTCCAAGAATGTGAAGGCGGATGCCTTGTCTCGCAGCCTAGATCCGGTATCGCCTCCGGAGCCTCCTTCCTCCATTCTTCAGCGCGGGGTGGTGGTGGCTTTGGTGTCCCAGAGATTGGAGCAGGAGATTCGTGAGGCCCAATCTCTTGCCCCCCCGTCCATACCCGAAAATAAGCTCTTTGTGCCTGTCCAGTATCGGTTAAGGGGGCTTCGGGAGTTCCACGACTCAGCTCTGAGTGGACATCCTGGAATCTCGGCCACTCGTAAAGCCATCACTAGGCTGTTCTGGTGGCCCTCGTTGACTTCTGACGTCACTGGTTTTGTGTCCTCCTGTGAAACTTGTGCCCGTGCTAAAGTCTCCCACAACCGGCCGGCCGGGGAATTGGTGCCACCTGTCCATGGATTTTATCACCGATCTCCCACCCTCTAATGGCAAAACCGTGATCTGGGTAGTTGTGGATAGGTTCAGTAAACAAGCACATTTTGTACCCTTAACGGGCCTTCCTAATGCTGAGAATCTATCTAAGCTATTCATTGAGCATGTGATTCAGTTGCATGGTGTGCCTGTCAGTGTGGTGTCTGATAGAGGGGTGCAATTCGTGTCAAAATTCTGGAGAGCTTTTTGTAAAAGGCTGGGCATCAGTCTGACCTTTTCATCGGCCTACCATCCCGAGACCAATGGTCAGACTGAAAGGACCAATCAGTCTTTAGAGCAGATCCTGAGGTGTCTTGTCACATCCAGACAGGATGATTGGTGCTCTATGATACCTATGGCGGAATTCGCCTTCAATAATCGTGTCAATCAGTCTACTGGTACTTCTCCTTTCTTCTGCAACTATGGGTTTCACCCTCATTTTGGTGAATTCTCCAGACTAGATTCGGAGTGTCCAGGGGCTGATTCAGCCTTTTTGCGGTTGGAGGAGGTTTGGAGGGAAGTTCAGAGAAACATTGGGGAGGCTCAGGGCAAATATAAGTTTTTTGCAGATAAACGACGCTCGGTGGGGCCGACTTATCAGGTGGGGGATAAGGTATGGTTATCCACCAAAAACATAAGGCTGAGAATTCCCTCTGCTAAGTTGGGTCCCAAGTTTATTGGTCCGTATGAGATTTTAGAGGTGATTAATCCTGTGGTCTTTCGCCTGCGGTTGCCTCCGTCATTACGGATTCCTAATGTGTTCCATAAAGCGCTTCTGAAGCTGTCGGTGCCTTCCTCTGACGAGTCTCCCTCGCACCCGCCGCCTGTTAGGGTAGATGGGCAGACCGAGTACGAGGTGGAACAGGTGGTGGATTCTCGTATGCTCCGTTGTTCACTTCAGTACTTGGTCCATTGGAAAGGATACGGTCCTGAGGATCGGTCATGGGTGCCGGCGCGTTCGGTCCATGCGGATCGGTTGGTCCGGGCCTTTCACGCTCGTCATCCAGGGAAGCCTGGGGGTCCAGTGGCCCCCCATTGAGAGGGGGGTACTGTCATGGTCCAGTCCGGAGTTTGTCTTCTGCTGTCTTCGCTCCGGGCTGGTCATGCGGGGGTTGGTCTCCCCGGCCTCGTTCTGGGGCTGGCTGGGCTGTTTCAGTCCCTCGCAGCCTGCTGGCCAGTGTTGGTGATAGCTCAAGCTTGCAGTTTAGAGCCGCTGACCCTTGTACCCTGGTGATCCTCCTGCCTTTGACTGATATTCTCGTGTATGACCCGGACTGATTTCTGACCCCGTCTCTTGGTATTCGTCTCTGCTGTTACGTTCCCTCTCTGGCATCTGACTCCCTGGCTTGCACCCCGACCACGTATTTTGTCTCACGTTTTGGACCCCGTGCTCATGTTCTGGCTTTGACTCTCGGCTTTGGTATTTTGACTACGTGTATTGCTGCTCCTTCTGGTACGTCTGCTCCTGTTAGTTTCTGACTCGGTTCGTCTGACTATTCTCTCTCGTTACCTGTGGCACCTGTGCTGTTGCTCAGGGTTGCTGCTCTTAGTGTATAACCTCTCTTCCCTCACCAGCTCCCCCTGGTGGAGGTTTCACTACAGAGTGCTTGTGCTGCCTTTCCTGACGTCGGATCTCCAGACTGACAGCAACAGGATCACACTGCACATGCGCCATCTCTATGACGGCCGTGGGCAGTTTGCGTTCCACCGCCGCTTGTCTGAGGATCCGGTCGGATGTCCAGGCTGCGGCACATGCGCCGTGATATCTTGGTCATGCCTGGTAATACGGCGCTTGCACACTAGTGCTCCAATTGGGAATCTTTTTACATTAGTGGGCAGACTTCACCAAGTCTTCCCAACACATGCCTCCTGAGGAAGTCTTGACAAAATGTGCGTTGGGGCGGCATAGACAGCGTTTCTCCTAGCAGCTGCTATTTTCATTTTGTAAGTATTTTTCACTCCTATATATAGCTGTTTACTTCTGGATCCTAGACTTTATTTAGTCAGCTTATTATGAAGGGCAGTGAAGCATTCCACTTTGCACTTTATATATCATGTCTTTGACTCCTTATGTTATAGCCCTCTTATATTAGTGGCTTTGGATTTGCACTTACACCTTATGGCTATATAAATTTTTATTGCTATTTGGTTGATACCTTTTAATGGCTAGCTGAAAAGATGGTAACAAATTGCAAGCTTTCGAGACTACTCAGGTCTCTTCATCAGGCATTGACATTGAGGACAAAGCAGGAAGTGAGAGACAGAAGTTTAGTGGCAGCTGTGAGGGAAGTATCAATGTGGATGTTGAAGTTGCCCAAGATGATAGAGGGGATGTCAGCAGAAAGGAAATGTTGAAGAAAATGGTGGCTGGCCCTGGAGGGCGGTAAATGACAGACAGTAGGAGGTTGGAGGGGGAGTATATACGCTCAGAGTGCACCTCAAAGGAAGGGAGGGTAACTGAGGGTGGCAATGGGATTGGGGTGAAGGAGCAGTTATCTGACAGGAGAAAACCAACTCCTCCACAATGCTTGCTGCTGGGGCGGGGTGTGTGGGAAAGGTGGAATCCATCATACGAAAGTGCAGCAGGAGAGGCTGTGTCAGAGGGGGTGAGCCTTATTTCGGTGATGGCGAGGAAGGAAAATTTGTTAGTAGTGAAGAGGTCATTGATGTAGGAAAGTTTGTTGCAGACAGAGCGAGCTTTCCATAGAGCTCCTGTTAGTGGGACTGAGGAAGCGGGGGGCCGGGTAAATGGTTATAAGGTTAGAGAGGTTACGGAAAGTTGTGATAGAGTGTAAAGGGAGGTAGAAATGACTGTGGGAATGTGGTGAGGAGGACCAGGATATGGAACAATATCAGCGGCAGTGAGGAGGAGCAGAGAAAGTGTTAGCAGGTAGGAGCAGGAAAGAGCATGAGGGGGCTGTCTGTGTTTGGAGACAGAATTGTTTGTTAAGGAACAGTTCTGAAGAGGAGGTGAGATGGATGTGGAGGATTGAAGAAGAGATGAACAGTTCCTTACTAGGTGTAGGCATTAGGGGGGTTAGCAGAAATTGAAGGATTATAGGGACAGAATGAAAACAAAAAGAAACATTGGTTACAGTGATTGTATCCAGTTACCTTCAGTTCCCTTATGGCTCAATTCTGGATTAATTCTGAATCTTGACACTTGTATGATACACACATATAATACACACTGCAGACTGATGTCTTGGCAGACTTAGGGTTTGCAACATATTTGCTAGAAAGTGCATTCAGGTGTGAAGCAGGGAGGAGTGGTCTGTGCTCATCTTGGTCAAATAATTAAGAATGAGCCAGATGTATATGATCCAGGCAGTGTAAACAAGGTCATAAATAGCATTGGGGTAAAGCAGGGGTTAGTTGAAACATACCGAGTGAATGCTAGTAGCAGAGATAAGAAAAGTCTGTGAGGAAAGCTGAGTAGATATAAAGCGTACCAGACAGAGATTGTATGCACTCCATATAGACAGTCAGATGCCAAGGAAAGCTGAGTAGATATAAAGCGTACCAGACAGAGATTGTATGCACTTCAAATAGACAGTCAGATGCCAATGATATATATATATATATATATATACTGTATACATCTAATATATAAAGCTCAAAGTGTGTATGTATGTGTGTATGTGTGTGTGTGTATGTTTGTATGTCCGGGATAGGCATCCGCACCGTCGCAGCTACAGCCACAAAATTTGGCACAGTCACACGTCTGGACCCCGAGAGCGTCCTAAGCTATGTTGTAAGGTGAAATTTTAACCCCGCGCGTTCCAATTCACCAAACAATTTTGCCCCTATCTACATACTGGGGGAAAAAGTGTGCGCGCGTCAAGTCCCGCCCCTCATTGTGATGTCACAATGCCCTTATTTGCATACTGGGGAAGCAGTGTGTGCGTATCAAGCCCCGCCCCTCATTATGATGTCACAATGGTTGCCATGGCGACGCTGATGTCATCAAAGGTTGCAAGCCCTGCCGCCGCTCATTATGATGTCATAATGGTTGACTATGGAATGGAGGATGTGTGATGAGTATATGGGCACCGGACTATGGGATGGAGGATATGTATGATGGGTATATGGGCACGGGACTATGGGATGGCGGATATGTATATGGGCACGGGACTATGGGATGGAGGATGTGTGATGGGTATATGGGCACTGGACTATGGGATGGAGGATATGTATGACGGGTATATGGGCACGGGACTATGGGATGGCGGATAGGTATATGGGCACGGGACTATGGGATGGAGGATGTGCGATGGGTATATGGGCACTGGACTATGGGATGGAGGATGTGTGATGGGTATATGGGTACTGGACTATGGGATGGAGGATATGTATGATGGGTATATGGGCACGGGACTATGAGATGGCGGATATGTATGATGGGTATATGGGCACGGGACTATGGGATGGAGGATATGTATGATGGGTATATGGGCACTGGACTATGGGATGGCGAATATGTGATGGGTATATGGGCATGGGACTATGGGATGGAGAATATGTATGATGGGTATATGGGCATGGGACTATGGGATGGCGGATATGTATATAGGCACGGGACTATGGGATGGAGGATGTGCGATGGGTATATGGGCACTGGACTATGGGATGGAGCATATGTTTGATGGGTATATGGGCACGGAACTATGGGATGGCGGATATGTATATGGGCACGGGACTATGGGATGGAGGATGTGTGATGTGTATATGGGCACTGGACTATGGGATGGAGGATATGTATGATGGGTATATGGGCACGGGACTATGAGATGGCGGATATGTATGATGGGTATATGGGCACGGGACTATGGGATGGAGGATATGTATGATGGGTATATGGGCATGGGACTATGAGATGAAGGATGTGTGATGGGTATATGGGCACTCGACTATGGGATGGCGAATATGTGATGGGTATATGGGCATGGGACTATGGGATGGAGAATATGTATGATGGGTATATGGGCATGGGACTATGGGATGGAGGATGTGTGATGGGTATATGGGCACTCGACTATGGGATGGAGGATATGTATGATGGGTATATGGGCACGGGCCTATGGGAAAGTGGATATCTATGATGGGTATATGGGCACGGGACTATGGGATGGAGGATAATTATAATTTTCTATAACTAACCACAGTTAGTTACTATGCCCGGGCAGTGCCGGGCTCTTCAGCTAGTATATATATATATTTACACACACACACACAGTGGGGAAAATATTTGACACACTGCCAATTTAGCAAGCTTTCCTGCCTACACACCTGCAAAGTCTTTAAAAAATCCAGAAAATCACAATGTATAATTTTTACATAATTAGTTTGCATTTTATTGCATGAAATAAGTATTTGATAGAGTCGAAAAACAGAATTTAATATTTGCCACAGAAACCTTTGTTTGCAATTACATAAGTCAGACGTTTCCTGTAGTTCTTGATCAAGATTGCACACATTGCTGAAGGGATTTCGGCACACTCCGCCATGCAGATCTTCTCCAGATCTTTCAGGCTGTCGCTGGGCAACAAGGAGTTTCAGCTCTCTCCAAAGATTTTCTATTGGGTTCAGGTCTAAAGACTGGTTACGGTTCTCCAGAACCTTGAAGTGCTTCTTGTGGAGCCATTCCTTAATTGCACTGGCTGTATCTTTCAGGTCATTGTTATGCTGGAAGATCCATCCATGAGTCATCTTCAATGCTCTTTTGAGGGAAGGAGGTTGTTGGCCAAAATCTTGTTATATATGACCCCATCCATCCTCCCTTCAGTACAGTGGAGTCATCCTGTCCCCTTTTCAAAAAGCACCCCAAAGTATGATGTTTCCCCCACCATTCTTCACGGTTGTGACTGTGTTTTTGGGGTTGTACTCATCTTTCTTCCTCCAAATACGGCGAGTGGGTTGATAACAAAAAGTTTTATTTTTGTCTCATCTGACCACATGACCTTCTCTAATGCCTCATCTGGATCATCCAAATTGTCATTGGTGAACTTCAACGGGCCTAGACATGTGCTGGTGTGAGCAGGTGGACCTGGTGTGCCGTGCTTTTTTTTTAATCCATGACACCGTAGTGTTACTACTATTAATATTTGAGACTGTGGTCCCAGCTCTTTTCAGGTCATTGCAGTTTTAGCGCGTTTGACAGATAACTTGTGTTGGGTCATCCTTTGCGGTCTCAAAAAATGTCCAGGCTAGGCAACCCTTGCCACCACTGTGAACTGCCCACTCTCGACCAGTGCTGGACACAGCCAGAGTTGGTGCTGAGGAGGCAGTGCTTGTTGTGGTTGCATCACTTCATGTCTGTGTGGGAAGCCGCAATGTAACCTCCTCATCTTCCTTCTCTCCATCTACAAACTCATCGTCATCCTCTATGTTCTCACACTCCTCACTCTGAAAGTCACCCTCCTCCTCTTCCTGCCCTTACACCACAGTACAATCTATGTGCGCCTCTGGTATTTGAGCCTCATCTGGATCACTTCCACCCTTGGTGATTAACATCTGGTGACGAGGGACTGGATTCTGCTCAGACCCTATTTGTCTAGCCTCGGATCCAACATGAAAAAATTTTTGACGTCGGTGCACATGCTTTCCTCCTCTGGATTTTGTGATTCTTCAGAGCAGACCTATGATGACTATGGAATAGAATGTATGAACAGCTCTGCAGAGTGGCCCATCTGTGGTTCCTCACATTTAGTTGGGCATTTGGAAATTTTTGATGGGAGGAAACAAATTTGATTGGGGTGCCACTTCTGAGAATTGTACTGTGTCTGATGTTAAGGTGGAGGAAGAGGAGAGGCCACTTGTTGCAGCGCTTTCCATCCACTGTAGCACATGCTCTTTATGAGCCTCATCTACAAGGTGTACTGCTATGCGGATGCCAAAGAAAAGGAGTCCAGTAGATCGTCCAGTAACAGATGCTGTCACTGGTCTTTGGATAAGATGAGATAGTGTTTGTTAAGTTGAGCTTTCATTAACACCATGCCTATTTCCCCTTCCACCATTCATGTTGTAAGTAACCTTCCCCTCTTGTAAACTGCTGCTTCACAACCTTAGACCCACAGCTGTCAGCCACCTGTCATTAAATGAACAATCACTATTTATTTTCTTTGATAGTGTACCTGAACAATACTGTTATACCTAATGATTTGTAAATAGAAATATGGTCTTCTGATTTGCCACTGAAACAGTTTTATCACAAACAATTTGGAGTAGCTAATTGGGCCTTGTGGCTGCAACCCAATATTAGTCTTAACAATTTTTAAAAAGATATTTGGTCTTCTGATTTGCCACTAAAACACAGTTTTAACATACATGATTTGAGTAGCTAATTGGGCTTCATGGCTGCACCCTAATATTAGTCCTAGAGATTTTTAAGTGGAAATCTGACCTTCTGATTTGCCAATAAAACAGTTTTATCACAAATGATTTGGAGTAGCTGATTGGTTCTCCAGACTGCACCACAATATTTGGCCTACCAATTTTTAAGTGGAAATCTGGCCTTCTGATTTGTCTCTGAAACACAAATGATTTTAAGTAACAAATAGGCCCTGTGGAGCCTGCCACACAGTTTTTGCACAATCTGGTTTGATGCTGGAAGATCGATTTCACACAGGACAGGATCCTATCTAGCTAACTGACAAGTTCACTTTCAGCATCAGCAATAGCGTAGAAGCGACCTTTCTGCACTGTGACACTGCGACAATTGCATCAGCAAAAGAAGATGTCTGCTGTTTATATGACAAGGGAATGGTAACTTTGGCCTAGTGTCATGATGTTGTGAATGGTTTCTGTGCCCTGAAATTTAAGGGGAAAAAAATAGTGTGCCGCTTCTATAACCTCTAGTATTGTGAGGAAAGAGGGAGACACAAGCGCAATATAGGGTCTTATCCCACAAATAAAGTAAGCGGTTTGACAGAAAACTGGTCATCTGGTAGTAGGTATTCAAAGCATGTATAGATAAGGGCTGCTGCAGATCCACAAGTCGGTCACCGACTATCTGAAACAGAACTCTGTAAAGGAATACGTGGATTTCGTCCGCGCTGCCCAAATGATGAAATTCCAGAAGGTTAATAAAGTTTGACAGTGGTTTATTCTACGCGTTTCAAGGTTTTTTTGCAACCTCTTCTTCAGGAAATACCTGAAGAAGAGGTATTTCCTGAAGAAGAGGTTGCAAAAAACCTTGAAACGCGTAGAATAAACCACTGTCAAACTTTATTAACCTTCTGGAATTTCATCATTTGGGCAGCGTGGACGAAATCCATGTATTCCTTTACAGAGTTCTGCTTCTATAACCTCTTCACACCCTCTCCTCTAATCAAACATGTCTCCCCATCCCCCTCCCCCTGCTCATCAGTCAGCAGCACTATCCTAGCCAAAGTAATAAAAAGTATTAGTGGGAACGCGATGGTTTACCGATAGTGATGAGCGAGTATACTCACTGCTCGGGTGTCCTCCGAGTACTTTGGCGTGCTCGGAGATTTAGTTTCTGTCAAAGCTGCTGCTTGATTGCGGCTGCTGGACAGCCTGAATACATGTGGGGATTCCCTAACAAACAGGCATTCCTCACATGTATTCAGGCTGTCCAGAAGCCATAAATCATGCAGCTGTGTCGACAGAAACTAAATTTCCGAGCACTCCAAAATACTCGGAGGACACCCAAGCATGCTCGGGAAAAACCCGCTCATCACTATTTACCGATCTGTGACCAAATTTTCCCGACTTTGAGTAAAATGCTTGTGAAAGCGAACACTGATCCAAATGTGATACGTTTGTGCCTAAATTGAGATTAGCGAACGTTTTCCAAACATATTTGCTCATCTCTAATTGAAAGCTATATGACAGCACAGTTTAGACACAATTTCTAAACTTTGCTCAAGTTGAAATAGGAACAGTATTTGAGAAAAAAACCTCATCTCTGGGGAAAAAAGACAAAATAACTAGTCTTAAAACTTTAATTCATAAGAATTTATTAGGATGCAATGAGCTCATATAATATATTCAATAATACAAGTATATATATATACCGTATATATAATACATCTTATTACATAGCAAAATAAATATAAAATAGCATTGTTAAATATGTTACGCAATATCTTTTATATACAAATACAAATGATCATAGCATAGAAGATAAAAGTGCTTTAAACTGGTAAAATGTTTTTCCGTAGAGATTTCATATATTTTTTTAATACGTTTTTGTCACAATTACCATTTTTGTTCTTGAGTTGCTTAAATACTGAAGAGATTCACATTTGAGAAGAATTTTTCTCGTTTTGCACGGATTGTACTAATGGTTAAGGCTTGTATGTTGATATGAAGATTATGTAAAAACGTCTTTTTATTCAATATGAACCTATCTCATCTCATGATAATGTTGACTAGTTCAACCTCTTATAACCGGTATAGATATGGCAAGGGATAGAGGAGAACAGGAACAAGTCGCCCATTTGGCAGGGAGTCAATAAAAGTTGACCCTGAGGTTTGTGTCCTTTATGATACAACAACGATTATTCTTTGTTTTTTTCATGGCTTTAAGATTGAGTAGAAACAAAAGTGCCCAAAAAAAGCTATGACACGATCATTTTTACACTTTCTTCTTATACTTAACTCCGAATCTTTACACATGAGCCCTTAGGTAGGGACCTGAGGAACCTGAGACTTTTAATGACCTAACTTGTATTAATACAATTTTTGAAAAACAAAAATCCAGGATTCATTGGATAAAATAATGTATGTTTCCAGAACTCCAACCATACAACAATCATTAAGCTGAAATATGAAGAAAACTCTTGTTGTACAGTCGAAAAATGAAGAAGATTCTTGTCTTTGAAGGACAGCGGAACATCCAGTCCATCTACATTTGGAACCAAGTCCTGCAATGTGTTTTTGAGACATTTTGTGATGCCCTAATACATATTTTAGTTCAATTGGCAGAACGACAAGATCTTATTATAATGTCTTGAGGTCTTCAAGTGGTTCTCTCATAATTGTTTCCGCTTAGCACAACGTTAGGTCTTGGTACAGTCACCTGAAACAAAACAATGTAATATCAGCTTAAGCTTGGACCAAAGCTAAACATGAAACTTTTGTCATTTTTCCTAAGCTATTACACGTTGAATGAACAATGCATATGTATTTGTTCTTATTTCATTGCTTTATTGCAAAAGTAGAAAGTTTGTACATGTTACTAATAAATTGTATTTCTAATTGGGGTTGGAATAATGTTGATTAACAATGTATCTGTCTCTATGATCTTTTAATTGTGCCATTTTGTACTTTTTGCTCTTTGTCTGACAATCTTACTATCTTTTTCTTCTTGTTCTCACAGGAAGAGAGTAGGGATTATAGTGCCACCTATTATAAGTAACAGTCATAGAAGTCAATATCAACCCTTTAAAGAGCTTTGCTACTTGATTTAGGACATACAGACAAACCAGAGCCTCATTTCATAAACATGTTTTGAGGCTGGCTAGATTAGTATTAATACAGTAGAAAGGGTTTGTAGACCCATTGTGTATAGAAAACATTTTGATATACTGTATGGTGGTACCCACTTAGAAATCATTTCACACTAAATTGGCTAAATTAGTAGTTTTTTACAGAGTTCTACACTCCCTGACAGAAGTTATGTCGCTTATCCATGTTATGTAAATAAAAGCTTATAACCTGACGTTAAATTCATCCATTGGTTGTATAAATTATTCTTTTGAAAGCTGAAACCCTCTGAAATGTGGTTTAGGTTAAGAAAATAAATTGGCATCAATGCAGAAATATTGATCATTTAATGGACACAGAATGGTCAGATTTTGGCAAGACAATAGTTTTGTCGCCTGGTCATATAATGCACCCAATCTTAGTTTACATCTTCACCTCTGTTCAGTAAATGATCAGTTAATTAGTGGGTGTGCATAAAAAGAAATCCAGCACCCCAGACCTTCACTTGAGCTGCAACTTGAGCTCTGACAGCATGACAAAAATCCACCCTGCGACCAAAGCCTGGATTATCAAGAGGCTGAAGACCAAATCCACTGCAGAGGTGGCTGGCACCTTTAATGTGTCTCAGCGTCAAGTGCAAAGAATTAAAAAAAGATTCGAAGAGACTGGAGATTTGTTTGACAAGCCCAGGTCCGGCAGATCCTGCAAGATGACTGCTTAGGAAGAACGTTTGTTGGTTAGAAAATCCAAAGCAAGCCCCTCTTCCACTGCAGCAGAGCTCCAACAGGCCTGGTCACCTCAAGTCCCTGTGTCAACTAGAACAGTTTGTAGGATTCTGTCTCGAAATGGCCTCCATGGACGAATCAGTGCCCAGAGGCCAACAGTAAACAAAAGGCAAATAAAAAACCGTGTGGCATTTGCAAAGTCACACAGCCTGCTAAACAGATGGACGCTGGAAAAGTGGCAGAAGGTGGAGTTCTCTGATGAATTACACCACAGCTGCCGCAAATACTACAGGAGACCTACTGGAGCCCGTATGGATCCAAAATACACCCAGAAAGCAGTTAATTTTGGTTGTGGAAAGATCATGGTCTGGGGTTACATTCAGTATGGGGGTGTGCGAAACATTTGCAAGGTGGAAGGCAATATCAATAGCCTAAAATATCAAGAAGTATTAGCTACCTCTTATATTCCAGGGAAAAAAGATCAAGGTGCTCAAGGGCTGGCCAGCCCAGTCACCAGACATGAACATCATTGAGCATGTTTGGGGTAGGATGAAAGAGGAAGCTTGGAAGACAAAACCAAAGAATCCAGATGAACTCTCATTAATAAATTGCATGAATCATTGTTGAACCGCATGGATGCAGTCCTTCAAGCTCATGGAAGTCACACAAAATATTAAATAGGACTCTAATAGCACCACAACTTCATTCACCAATGTTATGCAACATATATTTGTATTTTAAGCTAATTATTTGTTTGAATATCACATTACTTTCTGTGGGTGACAAAACTTTTGTCTTGCCAAAATCTGACCATTCTGTGTCCATTAAATGATCAATATTTAATTGATGCCAATTTATTTTCTTAACCTAAACCACATTTCGGAGGGTTCCAGCTTTCAAAAGAATAATTTATACAACCAATGGAAGAATTTAACGTCAGGTTATAAGCTTTTATTTTCATAACATGGATAAGAGACATAACTTCTGTCAGAGAGTGTATAGGGTAAAGTTTGTACTTGTAGAGAGCACCAAGAGGGTGAAAAAGACTTATTGGCCATGTAATGTTCTCTTGGGAATTTTAATATGCAAATAGCTTCTTCATAGAAGAAGATCTCCAAGGCTTTAGTGCCACCTTTAAGAAATAGCAATAGTCAATATCGGCCCTTACAACATGACTGGGGATATAAAGCCAAACCAGAACTTCCATTTGCAGACACATGTATAGTAGTTGCTAACGTTATATATATACAGTTGTATCCTCCACTTCCTTTACTTCTGGTTTGTCTCAAGCAGAGTAATATGAGATGACCAGTTTTGAAAAAAACGTTTATGTTACAATGGTCGACAGAGTAATATATATATATATATATATATATATATATATATATATACTGCTCAAAAAAGTAAAGGGAACACTTAAACAACAAAATGTAACCCCAAAGTCAGTGATACTTCTGTGAAATCAACACTGATTGTGAATCAATTTCTACTGCTGTTGTGCCAATAGAATAAACAACAGGTAGAAATGATAGGGAGGTCACTAATATCCATGTGTTGGCTAAGTAAGAGTGTCTAGTGTTCCCCTTATTTTTTGAGCAGTATATATATATATACCGTATATACGGTATATATATTTTCTTTCTTGGTCATCTCATGACACCGATCTTGAGATACTTCTAGCCAAGAGGAAAAGGTGAAATATGTTTCAATCAGAATTCCAGATACAGGATACAGAGATGCAGTTGTAGCCCAAAATATAAGAAGATATCTGTATTGTTAGTGTCAAATAGTAGATTTAGCATAACAGTTTGGGAATTCTAAGCTACGGGTCTGAAGAAGATACCTGTCCGCTATTTTCTGCTTTTTTTTGTACGGAAGAGAGATCATATGAATTCACCCTTAAACTGACTTTGTCATTAACAAATATCCTTTAATATCTTACCTTCACGCTGGTATTTACTTTCTCCAGGTTTGGATGGAAGATTGAGCTCACGGGAACTGCGGAATCTGAGTCAAACAAATATAAAAAAACAATTAATTGAAAGTGTCACATTTAGCTCAACCAAAGCCCTTACTGTGCCCTCATCTCTGTAACTTTATACCCTAACTTGCACTGGTGGTTTTTTGTTGCCACTCGGAAGAAAAACTATTATAGTATAACTCACCACTGGCACTGTCGTTAGAGTATGAAGCAGCAGAACCAAGGTTTTCCTCCTCCCATCCCTCCTCATACCACCGATTGTCATCTATTAACCTGTCAAAACAGCAAGAAGAAGTTAAGTACAACTTGTACAAATAGTATACAGTATCACTGCTACCAATATCTCTACTACTCTCACTCTCACTACTAGAATTACTTTGTCTCCCTGTTCTATTGCAGTTCTGTTACTAAAACCACCGGTATTAATACTAATCCTAAAAGTTAGTGATGAGCGGACGTGCTCCAATAAGGCGTTATCCGATTACGCGCGTATGCCAACTGAGTGTCTTTGTCATGCTCGAAAAATATGATCGAGTCCCCGCTTGTTTGTTAAGCAATCCCTGCATGTGTTGCGGCTGTTTAACATCCCCGAAACATGCAGCCGCGGGGACTCAAACAGATTTTTGAGCACGCCGAAGACACTCGGTTGGCACACAAACATGCCGGATAACATCGTTTTCGAGCACGTTCACTTATCCCTACTACAAGTGTTACAATTAAAGTATCATCAAGGCTACAACTTTTACCAATTTTACAAGTACTGTTATATTTACTGCCAATTTTAATGCTATCTAGAGTAAGACAGAATGCTATCACAGTTCGACTACTAATACCTCTGACATTATTTTTTTGTTTAGTTACTACTAGAGATGAGAGAATATGTTCGGAAGATGATCGCCAAATCCACCATATTTTTCCCATATTTGTGCCGAGTTTACGTTTGATGATCAGTTCCGAACATTTTCCTTCATTTCTACTCCCATTGACTCCAATGACGTTCGGCGAATATATTGCAAAAACAATATTCGGCGCCAATCATAATCAGAACCGAATTTTGAAAAATTCAGTCAACACTAGTTCTTACTTCTATAGAGTCCATTACCATTACTTTACTAGAATCACTACTAATATACATTTTACTATTATTATATTGCTACTATAATTATTATTTTTGCTGCGGTTATTACCACCGCTCTAAGGCTAGTTTCACATTTGCGTTTAAGGCCGCAGCGGCGGCCTGCGCACGGCCGCCGCTAAGCCCCGCCCCCTGCCGTGCCTCTGCCAGTAGCTCCGCCTACGGGCGCATGACGCTGCATGCGTCCTGCGTCCCCTATCTTTAGCACTGGGACGCAGGCCATGCGCAGTATGCGTTTGACGGCGCATGCGTCCTTTTGACACTGCGCCGAGCGCACAAAATTGCAACCTGTTGCGTTTGGCGCTGGTCGGCGCAGCATCAAAAGGACGCATGCGCCGCCAAACTCATACCTGCGCATGGCCTGCGTCCCCATTGCTAAAGATAGGGGACGCAGGATGCATGCAGCATCATGCGCCCGTAGGTAGAGCTACTGGCGGAGGCACGGCAGGGGGCAGGGCTTAGCGGTGGCCGTGCGCAGGCCGCCGCTGTGGCCTTAAACGCAAATGTGAAACTAGCCTTATTACTGTTACTAACGTTATTATTACTGCTTTACTTTTGTTAGTGGGCCAAAAAATAATTCTGCATGTTTTTCATCTTAATTATAATTGAAGGCGGTATTAGAATTCCTCTTTCATTTTTTACCTTCCCTTGTTCCAAGTGTCATAACTTTTATTTTTTATTTTTCTCCAGACTTAACTGTTTGAGGGCTTGTGTTTTTTCAAACTGAGTTATAACTTTGAATTACACCTTTTATTTAATCATATTATAGAGTAGAAAAGGGCAAAAAAAAACAAAAACCTCCATGTCTGGTAAAACTATGTAAAACAAATCCTTGCAGTTCCGCTATTATTTTTCTATTGTGCAGTAATCATGACAGTAGTGATACTAAAAAGAGAAATAACAAAATAGTTTTCTAAGACCCATAATGTTTTCATTACATTTTTCTGTTGGAGCTTTGTGAAGGCTTTTAATTTTTTTTTTTGCGTGGCGATTTGATATTTTTGGTGCCATTTTTGGGTTCCATATAATATTTCTTAGCGCATTTTTTGGGGGGGTGGAAGGATTTGTGATGACAATAGACAAACAGAGCACTGGTATTTCTAATTTTCTTGTCTTTTTAGCTTTTACAGTATGGATTCATTTTATTGGCTAAAATGATGGTCTCCTATGAAACTCAGCGTATGGCCTACCGAATGGAATTCATGAGAGCCACATCCGTCTGCCAAGGTGTGTGGGCTCAAATATTTGAGCAGTCAGAAAGGGGTTGAAGAAAATCGGGAAAGATTTAAATCAGATTATTTCAGGTGATATTTCATGATGCATGCTATGAATTAGTATTAACTCTACTTCACTTGGTTGCACTAAGTAGACCGCCCCAATGTCGAATATTCACCATATGTGATACTGAAATAAATGACTGTGCTATCATTGATGAAAGTTGGCACAAGAGCAACTTACTCTGGGACATTGCAAAATGTTGAGTCAAGGGGAAGGATCACCTTTGCTATAAATGACACCAGCGTTGAACTTGACGTGTACGCTGAGTGATTACTAGAGTTTGTGAGTCAATGGGCCATAAAAGAATAAAGGTGATCTCTCAGGAAATTGTTAACGCAGCCAGTAAGTCTCCCTTATAGTTTAAGATTGAAAGCAACTAATATGAAATGCGTTGCCCCCTTGAGGCTTTGTAGAAAACTGCAGCTCAATCATGTCGCTCACTCCATTTTTAGGGCAAAAAAAACGCTGTTTATATACAAAAAATAAGTTCTATCACGTTCTAAAAAACTGAAGTTGTTTGTTCATTTACATTTTTCACTAATTTATTAATTTTGATTTTAGATGAAAAATCCATTAATTTTTACATGTTGCTTAAATTTTCACATCCATTTTATACATGAAAAAAAAAAATTCCAACATTTATTTACTTTTATTTTACTTTGCGATTCTCAGCTTTGTGAAAGTCATAATTTAAAAAAAAAATGTTAAGGTGTCTTTTTGTGTCATGCGTTTGGCACTTGAATGGATTTATTACTAGTAGTAATCTTAATACTTTTTATTTCATACAAGAGGGATTTTTGTCTTTCAGAGCATTATGATCAGTGATCAGCCTCAAATACTCATTACCCGAGTTTGCCTAGGGTGCTCGGGTAATCACCGAGTATTGTGGGTGCTCGAGTGACATGCTCGATTCTCATTGGCCGCAGGTTGTGCGGCTGTTAGGTAGCCATGGGAATTGCTTGACACACACGAGCAAACCCTGCATGTTTTGTGTTTGTTTAACAGCCACATAACAAGCGGGCATGGGGACTTGAACATGTCACTCAAGAACTTGCAATACTCAGTATACACAACCATCCAACACCTGTCTCCTCCAAACATCTGTGACCTCGTCTCCCGGTACTTACCTGCTCGCAACCTCCGATCCTCACAAGATCTCCTTCTCTACTCCCCTCTTATCTCCTCTTCCCACAATCGCATACAAGACTTCTCCTGCGCATCCCCCCTGCTCTACCACAACACATCAGATTCTCTCCTACCGTGGAAACCTTCAAAAGGAACCTGAAGACCCACCTCTTCCGACAAGCCTACAACCTGCAGTAACCACCAAACCCCTACACGGACAGCTCTACCCTCACCTACTGTCTCCTCACCCATTCCTTGTAGAATGTGAGCCTTTGCAGGCAGGATCCTCTCTCCTCCTGTACCAGTCGTGACTTGTATTGTTTAAGATTATTATACTTGTTTATTATTATGTACACCCCTCCTCATATGTAAAGCGCCATGGAATAAATGTCGCTATAATAATGATACTAATAACTCGAGTAACGAGCACTTGCGCTCATCAATAATTACGATCAGTACTTTGTGCTAACATCTCCCCCAATACCTAGGTGAACAAAAAACTATGTAATAAATGGAAACTTTAGTGACTCAAGATTCAAGACCAATTATTTGTTTCCACAAGAAAAAAAAAATCCATAAATAGGACTGATACTTTCACCTCTACATATGACTAGTTTCTTAATTTTTTTCTGAAATTTCAGGTCAAGGTTAATATTTTGTCTAGAAAAAGTCTACAGTCCAACTTTTCTTAGAAGCTTTTCTTAATCTACCTGGTATAATAGAAACACTCACTTTTCTTTGTTCGATGGTCTCCGACGTCGGTATAAGATGACAGATAGAGCAATGATAATGACGAGCAACACAAATAACCCAACAGACACTCCAGCATACACTCCCGGTTTACTGATGGCCGTCTGACAGCGGTCTCCTGAGTACCAGTAATTGGGCGAAGTCTCACAGCTAAAATAAACAATGAAATTAGTTAAAGAAATAGGAAAACTAACACAAATACAGAAAGCATAAAATAACACTAGTGCACGCACTTATCATCTCCCGCCTCGACTACTGCAACCTTCTACTCTCTGGCCTCCCCTCTAGCACTCTGGCACCGCTCCAGTCCATCCTACACTCTTCTCCCCAACTAATCCACCTGTCTCCCCGCTACTCCCCAGCCTCCCCCCTATGCCAGGCCCTTCACTGGCTTCCTATCGCCCAGAGGATCCAATTCAAAACCCTAACCATGACATACAAAGCAATCCACAACCTGTCTCCTCCATACATCTGTGACATGGTCTCTAGGTACCTACCCGCACGCAACCTTCGATCATCTCAAGATCTCCTTCTCTACTCCCCTCTTATCTCTCCTTCCCACAACCGCATACAAGACTTCTCCCGTGCTTCCCCCATACTCTGGAACTCCCTGCCGCAACACATCAGACTCTCACCAACAATGGAAACCTTCAAGAAGAATCTGAAGACCCACCTGTTCCGACAAGCCTACAGCCTGCAATGATCCTCGGTCTACTGAACCACCACACGACCTGCTCTACCCCCTCCTACTGTATCCTCACCCATCCCTGTAGACTGTGAGCCCTCGCTGGCAGGGTCCCCTCTCCTTATGTACTTGTGCGTCCCTTGTCTTACACATGTTTATTATTCTTGTATACAGTATATTACACTTGTCTATAATTCCCATTTGACATGTAAAGCACCATGGAATAAATGGCGCAATATAAATGCATAATAATAATAATTTTTTAAGGCGTTTTTAATACAGTGATGTAGAATTAGAAAACTATGGCTGCTCTCTTTTTGGAAGACAACACGTATTTTTTTTTTAGTCCTTCACATGTACCACAATTTGGTCCATTCATTACTGAAGATGCCAGGGGTTATTAAGTTGTAAAATTTTTGAGAATCAATTTGTATTGACCACAAACACAAAGATTTGGTCACTATTGGACATATGCCTTTAAAATGTCCCGTATTGGGACATTCATCTTTTGGTGGAACAAATGCTGGACATTTTTTATATTTATCAAACACTATGATTATAGTGATGATTCGTAACACAGAAGAATTTATTTTTATCTGATATATTAACCAATTGGAAAAACTTTATTAAGAAAACTAATCGTTGGGAAAATTCACCAAATTATCACCGTACGGTTCCACTATGACCATGTTTAGATTTTGCTTATAGAGAAGAACAAAGGTAATTCACTTACTAGCAATTTGGTCCTTGCTTTGTGACAGAACATTGTCCTGTGTTACAGTTAATTGGATCTTTGCTATTGAAACTACATCTAGAGACACAAGTTGTCGTTCCTGAGACATTGACCGGACTATAATATTGTTGAATGTCCTGTGGGATGTTGAGTGATTTCGAGCAGATTTCTGGAAGAATTAAAACAATAAAAAGTGTTTAACACATGTGTCTATTTGTATATTTATTCAACATAGACTCTACTGTAACCTGAGAAATGGAAAATGAGTCCTAAGAAATATAAATGTACAGTTGAATATTTGGATGGTCTTCATCAATGTTTGATGTCACCACATTACTTGGCTTATTACATAGACATTTGGGAAGAAAAAACTATAAATTTTTAATAAAAATTAACAAAAATTTGGAACTTATCTCCTGACAATGGAAACATTTTAGACAAAAATACTGGAATGCCATGTTAGAAAACTTGTTAAATAGAGAGATGAGTCAAATTCCCAAGATTCAAATTTGGCAGATCCTTCGAATTTGAAGGAGAAATTCAATTTGCATCAAAGATATTTGATGCTAAATGAGTGAAACATCCCAGCACAAAATATACATGGGATGTGAAAAAAAATAATATAATTACTCACTTCACTGATTATCTGTCTCGCCACTCCTGCTGCTCACTCTCCGGTCCTACGTAACTTTTTTTTTTAGATCTTCAGTCTGCTTCATTCTCACTTGGGCTCTTAAGTCCCTGTGTACCATACGATTGCAGCAAATGTTGTGACGTCACAGTGTTACATCTTGCAAAGCCTGAGGCTAAGTCAGATTCATGGGCCTTGCTTATTGTGATAACATGACATGTGCTTCGATACATGCAATGCAATATGATGTCTGAGGACTCATAGGTGCCGGAAGGCCCAGTGTAGAGTGAAGCAGGTCAAAGAAGATGTTAGTCCAAAAGGAAGACTAAAAGAATAAGATCGAAGAACCACACATGGGGCCATGAAGGGTTCGGAACATGTGAGTGGTGATTAGTGGTTATTTATTTTTTTCTACTATTGTGCTGGCCATCTACTGTTCAGAAAATTTGGCGACATGATGGCCCCTATTTGCTAATTTTTCACTACGTGAATTGCAAAAAAAAATCATTTTCCAGAGAATCTGATTTTTCTTTTAGATTTGAGAATTCAATTCTAGTTGAAGAAATTTGTTTATCTCTTTTGTTAACATTTTGGTCAGTGACTTTATTGTTTACTGAATACGCTATACTCTTCCCTCATACTTTTTTATATAGATATGTAAGATACAAAATAATAATGCAGAGTTAACAAGTGGATAGTCTTCCCTAAATTCTTATGCCATCATTTCAGGACATAGACTATTGGATTTATTTTTCATGAGAATGGATAAACAGATAAAACCAAGACACTGTGGTTTGGTGGCAAAAAATCATAGAGACAAATGATGGAATTCCAATTTGTTAGGGTTGTCACTTTCGTGGTCAGAGACTCTATTATCTACTGGTTATACAAGCTTCAACATTTCTCATATACTTTAATTTTCTCCTTATTTTAGTCTTACCTTTGAAATCGAGTGGAACAGGTTCAACTTTTGCTGAATTTGGTATGAAACATAAAGGTTCTGCATGACAGAGAAGACAAAGTATCAGCATTTGGCTCTGATGCTCTTTTCTTCTTACCAACAAATACAAATGTCTTCCTTTCATTATCGAAAAGATGATAATTTAATAGATTGTGTAAAATTTGAAACAATTGCACTCAGAGTGAGAATCAGTCGGGGAAAAAAGGGGGGATTATCAGGGACATATATGGAAAGTAATGTCTAAATATTATCCCTTCTTATAGGTGTTGTCCAGCCCAAATCAATAAGTCTGCAGTCACTCTGTGTGACTGCAGACTTATGAATTCCCCCGGCGCACTGAAAGGATTCACCATTTTCTCACCCGGGCCCGGAGAGTATGTATGCAATATTCATACTCCCGGTCAATGGGCACGGCCTTGCTTCCATAGACTCTAGTTGGCCATGTCCACTGGTTGGCCACATCACCTAGATGAAGCGTGGTCTAACTCAAGACAAGTATATGGAGGGAGGTCATGTCCCCTGGTCGTGAGTATGTTTAATTCTTACGTATCCTCACGTCCCAGGTCAGAAACCAGCGAATCCCCGCATCACACAGTGTATGCTCTGGGGTGACTCATAAGTCTTGATTCAAACAGAAGGACTGTAGACTTATTGATTTGAATCAGACAACCTCTTTTAATAAAAAAAACCTAGTAAATAAGTGTAACAGCAAAAGTGCATGTATTTTGTTCCAAATACATGGATTTAAGTAAAAAAATAATTCTGAAAAGTTGAAAATTCCTTTAAGATAGGTATTGGCGAGCAGCTATTACTATCTCCTTCATGAACACCCTTATTTTTCAATAAGAAGAATCTAATATTTAGGTGCCAGACTACAATTGTGGAGATTCATCTCAACAAAATGTTGACTATGTTCAATTCTTGCCTTCTTGTTAGCAACTTCTGATATCAAGTGAGAAACCCTAGTAGCAAGGTTTATTTGATATTTGCCTGATATATATGAACACTCAGGTGTTATCCGTTCGAAGACACCTAGCTACTGACAGACCTTTTTCACCCTTTTGGACAGTATCAACAAAGAGCAAAGGAGTTAGGTAGGCCTTAGACAACGTTGCTTGACTTATGCCTAATATACAATAAGATCCTTACCAGATTTTGTGTCAGATGTGCAGGTTGTGTGATTTAAAAGTGTTTTCACCTCATCAACAATTTCATTGTATTCATCGGCGGAAATTTTCAGCAATAGGATGTGTTCTACAATGATACTTCCTTTCCTGGGATTAGAAAATAAAGATACAATGACTTGTTTCATGCATAAGCTCAGTGCTTTAATAACTCCTCACGTGGCTTTCAAATATTCAAGTTGACCAAATCTATCTGCCGAATACTTACATTATATTGATGATTTCCACACCTAGATAGATTCCTTTGTGATTTGGAGTCTCATTGTACAGTCGTGCCATCTATAATAAAATAGTCAAAAAAATACATTAAGACAAATAGGAAAAATAGTTGTATATCTTGGTCAAATCGTTCGAGGAGCATCACTATGACAGAGAGGAAAAATATAAATAAAAATCTTAGAGATGACCACTCCAAAATTTCACAAAACAATGGATTTTTATAGAGGTTGGTCTACCCAAAGATAAAGAAGACTAATTTATAATATTATGAAACAAAACTGGTCAACGTGATGAACTTTTGGATAAATTTCACAAATACGTGATGGGAAAAAAGTTATCATTGTATGCTGTAAGGGGAATATCAACGCGTTCTCAAAGCAGCTTGTTGGAATGGTTTCCAACACTTCGAAGAATGAAACATGGACTGCTGTTGAGTCTTAAGAAAGCCATTGGGCATTGTTTCTCGAAAATTGCCAATGTAAAGACAGATTTTTATGAGAGAACCTTTGGAAAGTTTTATCAGCTCACCTGCTGTTCGAATCGGATTACAAAATTGGTGTATTCTTTTGAGTTTGGATCTCTTAGCTCCTCTTTAAAGTCCTCTTCCACAGTAACGGTAACATTAACTTCGGCTCTAACAACTGTGAAAAAATAAATACAGTTATTAACTGTCTACAAAGTCAGTTGTGAAATATTTATCCTCCTGAAAATGGTAAAGGGAAAAGTACAAATGCTATAAAAAAAAAGCAATGTGGCTAAACATAAACATTTATACTCCCCATATCTATAGTGGATGTATATATGTAGGTTTGTTTCATCAGTTGAAATACGTAGAAAGCATTAAAATAAATACCTGGTATGATTTCAATCAAGATGAATTCACAGAAACTCCCATAGAAATTTGATCTACAAATGCACTTATTCCCATCATAGTACCCATCATTCTGACAGTTTGGGGTGACAGCACCTAGAAATATTAAAAATTATTAAATTATATTAGAAGTATTATGGCTAGGACAGAGATTCAGTGAGTATTCTACTTGTTTTCAACCATCTTTAGATTTTTTTGAAGAAAGTAAAAGATCTACACTTCTTTGAGAAGACCAGACCTTTATGTAGAACAGATTGCTAGTGATGGCAACTTCATACTTGACCCATTATACTTTCACAAACCACATTTAATGCAATTTCGAATGGTCAGCTCAAAAAGGTTTTCCTGAATGTGCTTAATTCCAGAAAGTGCTATCTAGAATATTTGTATAATTTTGATTCAAACATAAGACAGATGAGAAAATATAATTTTGATTTACCTGGCTTTCTAGTAGTTGTCAAAGTAATGTTTGTAGTGGATGTTGTATTACCACTGGTATCTGGCACTGCTGATGTGGTTATTCCAGTAATTATAGTCCCTGCAGTAGGAGAAGTCTGACTGGTACCAGGAATTGCTGATGCGGATGATTTAGTGATTGTGGATCCTGCAGTTAGAGAGGACTCACTGGTGGCAGATACTGATGATGCAGATGATTCAGTGATTGTAGACCCTGCAATTGGAGAGGACTCACTTGTGCCAGATCCTGCTGATGCGGATGATCCAGTGATTGTGGACCCTGCAGTTGGAGAGGACTCACTTGTGGCTGATACTAATGATGCGTATGATCCACTGATTGTGGACCCTGCAGTTGGAGAGGACTCGCTGGTGGCAGATACTGTTGATGCAGATGATTCAGTGATTGTGGACCCTGCAGTTGGAGAGGACTCACTTGTGGCTGATACTGATGATGCGGATGATCCAGTGATTGTGGTCCCTGCAGTTTGAGAGGACTCACTGGTGCTTGAAATTATTGATGCGGATGATCCACTGATTGTGGACCCTGCAGTTGGAGAGGACTCACTGGTGGCTGTTACTGATGATGCAGATGATTCAGTGATTGTGGACCTTGCAGTTGAAGAGGACTCACTGATGGCTGATACTGCTGATGTGGATGATCCAGTGACTGTGGACCCTATTGTAGCAGTTTGAGAGGACTCACTGGTGGCAGATACTGCTGATGCAGATGATCCAGTGATTGTGGACCCTGCAGTTGGAGAGGACTCACTGGTGGCAGATACTGATGATGCGGATGATTCAGTGATTGTGGACCCTTCAGTTTGAGAGGACTCGCTGATGGCAGATACTGATGATGCGGATGATTCAGTGATTGTGGACCCTGCAGTTGGAGAGGACTCATTTGTGGCTGATACTGATGATGCGGATGATCCAGTGATTGTGGTCCCTGCAGTTTGAGAGGACTCACTGGTGCTTGAAATTATTGATGCGGATGATCCACTGATTGTGGACCCTGCAGTTGGAGAGGACTCACTGGTGGCTGTTACTGATGATGCAGATGATTCAGTGATTGTGGACCTTGCAGTTGAAGAGGACTCACTGATGGCTGATACTGCTGATGTGGATGATCCAGTGACTGTGGACCCTATTGTAGCAGTTTGAGAGGACTCACTGGTGGCAGATACTGCTGATGCAGATGATCCAGTGATTGTGGACCCTGCAGTTGGAGAGGACTCACTGGTGGCAGATACTGATGATGCGGATGATTCAGTGATTGTGGAACCTGCAGTTGGAGAGGACTCACTGGTGACAGATACTGATGATACAGATGATCCAGTGAGTGTGGACCCTGCAGTTGGAGAGGACTCACTGGTGGCAGATACTGATGATGCAGATGATTCAGTGATTGTGGACCCTGCAGTTGAAGAGGACTCACTGGTGGCAGATACTGATGATGCAGATGATTCAGTGATTGTGGACCCTGCAGTTGAAGAGGACTCACTGGTGGCAGAAACGGATGATGCAGATGATTCAGTGATTGTTGGCCCTGCAGTTGGAGAGGACTCACTGGTGGCAGATACTGATGATGCAGATGATTCAGTGATTGTGGACCCTGCAGTTGAAGAGTACTCACTGGTGGCAGAAACTGATGATGCAGATGATTCAGTGATTGTAGACCCTGCAGTTGAAGAGGATTCACTGGTGGCAGATACAGATGATTCAGTGATTGTGGACCCTGCAGTTGAAGAGGACTCACTGGTGGCAGATACTGATAATGCAGATAATTCAGTGATTGTGGACCCTGCAGTTGAAGAGGACTCACTGGTGGCAGATACTGATGATGCAGATGATTCAGTGATTGTGGACCCTGCAGTTGAGGGCTCACTGGTGGCAGAAACTGATGATGCAGATGATTCAGTGATTGTGGACCCTGCAGTTGAAGAGGACTCACTGGTGGCAGACACTGATGATGCAGATGATTCAGTGATTGTCGACCCTGCAGTTGAAGAGGACTCACTGGTGGCAGATACTGATGATGCAGATGATTCAGTGATTGTGGATCCTGCAGTTGAAGAGGACTCACTGGTGGCAGATACTGATGATGCAGATGATTCAGTGATTGTGGACCCTGCAGTTGAAGAGGACTCACTGGTGGCAGATACTGATGATGCAGATGATTCAGTGACTGTGGACCCTACAGTTGAAGAGGACTCACTGGTGGCAGATACTGATGATGCAGATGATTCAGTGATTGTGGATCCTGCAGTTGAAGAGGACTCACTGGTGGCAGATACTGATGATGCAGATGATTCAGTGATTGTCGACCCTGCAGTTGGAGAGGACTCACTGGTGGCAGAAACTGATGATGCAGATGATTCAGTGATTGTAGACCCTGCAGTTTGAGAGGACTCGCTGATGGCAGATACCGATGATGCGGATGATTCAGTGATTGAGGACCCTGCAGTTGGAGAGGACTCACTGATGCATGATACTGATGATGCAGATGATTCAGTGATTGTGGACCCTGCAGTTGAAGAGGACTCACTGGTGGGAGTTACTGATGATGCGGATGATTCAGTGATTGTGGACCCTTCAGTTTGAGAGGACTCGCTGATGGCA
The DNA here is from genome assembly GCF_039654945.1 of Dendrobates tinctorius. Taxonomy (NCBI): domain Eukaryota; kingdom Metazoa; phylum Chordata; class Amphibia; order Anura; family Dendrobatidae; genus Dendrobates; species Dendrobates tinctorius. Next base: position 50,053 of record NW_027361991.1, on the reverse strand, counting down.
GATACTGATGATGCGGATGATTCAGTGATTGTGGACCCTGCAGTTGGAGAGGACTCACTAATGCATGATACTGATGATGCAGATGTTTCAGTGATTGTGGACCCTTCAGTTTGAGAGGACTCACTGGTGACATATACTGATGATGCAGATGATTCAGTGATTGTGGACCCTGCAGTTGAAGAGGACTCACTGGTGGCAGAAACTGATGATGCGGATGATTCAGTGATTGTGGACCCTTCAGTTTGAGAGAACTCGCTGATGGCAGATACTGATGATGCAGATGATTCAGTGATTGTGGACCCTGCAGTTGGAGAGGACTCAATGATGCATGATACTGATGATGCAGATGATTCAGTGATTGTGGACCCTTCAGTTTGAGCGGACTCACTGGTGGCATATACTGATGATGCAGATGATTCAGTGATTGTGGACCCTGCAGTTGAAGAGGACTCACTGGTGGGAGTTACTGATGATGCGGATGATTCAGTGATTGTGGACCCTTCAGTATGAGAGGACTCGCTGATGGCAGATACCGATGATGCGGATGATTCAGTGATTGTGGACCCTGCAGTTGGAGAGGACTCACTGATGCATGATACTGATGATGCAGATGATTCAGTGATTGTGGACCCTGCAGTTGAAGAGGACTCACTGGTGGGAGTTACTGATGATGCAGATGTTTCAGTGATTGTGGACCCTTCAGTTTGAGAAGACTCACTGGTGGCAGATACTGATGATGCGGATGATTCAGTGATTGTGGACACTTCAGTTTGAGAGGACTCGCTGATGGCAGATACCGATGATGCGGATGATTCAGTGATTGTGGACCCTGCAGTTGGAGAGGACTCACTGATGCATGATACTGATGATGCAGATGTTTCAGTGATTGTGGACCCTTCAGTTTGAGAGGATTCACTGGTGGCAGAAACTGATGATGCGGATGATTCAGTGATTGTAGACCCTTCAGTTTGAGAGGACTCGCTGATGGCAGATACTGATGATGCAGATGATTCAGTGATTGTGGACCCTGCAGTTGGAGAGGACTCACTGATGCATGATACTGATGATGCAGATGATTCAGTGATTGTGGACCCTTCAGTTTGAAAGGACTCACTGGTGGCAGATACTGATGATGCAGATGATTCAGTGATTGTCGACCCTGCAGTTGAAGAGGACTCACTGGAAAGTGATTCTGATGCGGCTTTACTGGATAGTACTGTTGTACTTCCAAAAGTATTTTGCATCATTTCTGAAAGAAAATAAATTGCACACATCATTTACCCCACCGACATCCACATGTCTTCAAACTCATACTAAAATTGCACAACTTCTGCTACCCTAATACAAAGCTATAATTCAGTATCTTTTAATGACCAGTGGAGGGCAATGTTTTTACTGTATTAATTTTCTGGAAATTTTGTAATATTTAGTAAGCTTGAAGGAAACTTAAAATTTCTGTTACCACATTGTTCAAAAGACGAGCCGTACTTATAGGGGTTTCTGACATAGATCCCATATTAGAGGCCAATAATATCAATTGAACATAATGAAGGGGGAGTGTAGGGAGGATACAAAACTTGCATTGGATTCCTGAGGCCATATGTACCTCTGTCCAAATGAAAGTCCTACAGAACAAACTATAGGGTGCTACATAGGCAGTTTTCATCTGTGTTAAACTTTAGGGACTCTTAAAAAAATACATTTAATCACAGCTTTGGTGTTAATGAATACCAATAATGTGAACCTATAGGACACCTGTGAATGGAGACATCTAATCTTGCTCTCAGAGGAGTTGTGGCTGGCTAATCTGATGATTCCAGACTGATGTTCATGTGATTAGAACAGAGCAATGAAAATACCAGTGAATCCATTTCTCATCTAAGAGCCTAAACTATGTACCTGCTGGACGCCTACGAATGGAAAACGGAGTGTTCACATTAAGTGACATCAAGCTAAGATCATTAAATTGTAAGGAATTAAAACATAAAAGGATCAATTCATCATTAGGTGAGTTTTGAAGTCATTTTCCTCTTTCTGTCTTGTGGTATGTTTTGTGCCAAATTACTCAAAATGGCGCACGCGGCATGTGAATAAAAAAGCGCCTTTTTTGCCTATAACCTATTTTGCAAGTTTTTAGCACAAAAAGTCACCTGTTCGGATAAAATTTGACAAACTTTGTGCAAAAATTTCAGGCATACATAAAATCACTCCGGAGGGGGAGATTGAAGTGTAAAAAGTCACAATTGATGAATATGCCCAAAATATCTGGAAATCCCAAACCTTACCCCAAAGGTAAACATAAAATTAAATAGCGGTTGAACACATGTAAAACTGATTTGAAAAATGTGCAAATTAAAAGAGGAATAACGTGCATATAGAGAATGTGTGAAAAAAAACTCGAAAAAGTTTCAAATTCAATAATGAACCAGATCCTACATTTTTACTACCATAAGGCTATGTGCGCACGGTGCAGATTCTGCTGTGGATCTGCAGTGGAACTGCAAGTGATGTACAGTACCATTATAGTGTAGGGAAATCAAAATCCGCTGAGCACATTGTGCGGTTTTTCCCCGTGCAGATTTGCTGCAGATTGAAAACTGCAGCATGTCTCTTCTTTTGTGCGGTTTTTCTGCAGCTTTCCACCTGCTCCATTCTAGCAATCCGCAGGTGGAAAACCACAGGGGAAAACCGCACAAAAACTGCAGGAAATCCGCAGGTAAAATGCAGGTCATTTTACCTGCAGATTCAGCAAGGTCTGCATGGAAAAATCCGCGGGAGAATCTGTACTGTGTGCATATAGCCCCAGGTTCATGTTCATAAAATCAGCTCAATAACTTTACTTGCAGTTGGATGCAAAACTCCTGATACCACATTGCCCCAAATAACTAACGTGACTTTGTTACATCTGCTAATTATTTCCAGAATTTAGAGTCAAAGTTTGATGTAAAAAAAAATCCCATTATAATAAAACAATCACAACCAAAACATAAAAGTCCTAAAGAGAGCATCTGATGACCGATATGCTACAAAGGTCAATTTTTTCATGGTGGTCCTGAATATAGGACCTCTTTGAATTTGACCTTTCTTTACGTTTTTCATAATACCCCTTGGATATGATTAATGCCGTTTAGATATTTTTTTTAACTCAAATATCATCTGCATCTCAAAGTAGCATCAAAATGTATAATTTCATCTCAGCGCAGAAGAAAAAACATCAATGTCAAGTCCAGCCCGGCTACATCTCTATCATGGTCCTAAGCCCAGGTGGGCTGAATGGTAACAGAGTCTATTGCAATGCTTTCCAAATTGTGGATCTCCTACAACCATAACGGGTCCTAAAATTTCCAAAAATACTACATTTTTGGATCCCTTTTCTAGAAATATACAGCAATATAAAGTAATACAGCAAGAAATAAGACTCACCGATCACAAGCAATGACGTCAATATCAGGACGGTGGACCTACGCAGGATCCCCATCATTCCCAAGATTCCGGTCTTGTAGAAATCTCTTGTATGGGTATGCCAATGGAGTGAGAGCTTGTGAGGTATCTACTCTCTCCTGTAGGAATTATTATAACCCACGACATACTCCGGGATTTATACTGTAGACTGTGACGTCAGAACAGAGGGAAGAGCCTGAGCACTGATGCTAGCAGACAGTAAAAGCACATGCTTTACGGAACGCCACACTTGCCACTTACGTGATCGATGAGCACAACAGGCAGTTAATAAGGGACAAAGTACAGCTTCAATAAACAGTGACAAGGCTGATAACTAGAACTACTAAACTCCTCTGACTATTCCCATTGATGTAGCAGAATTGAATTTCTACTTGAACTTATTAAATTACATTGCATTACTTACAAAAATGTGACATTATCCTCAATCACAATGATGACCCACTCCTGCACAGCGGCCCACCAGAGGATTCTCCTGTTCTCCTGTGGGCCAGTCCAAGCCTATTCAGAGTCCCACCACTTCCACCAATTTATCAAAGATCACAGCCCGGGGAGTCATATCTCAGATCCACCCGTTGGATCTTGGGTGCGAACAGTTCTTTGTTGCCCCCTATAATCCGGACAATTACACGATTGACCGACAAACGGTAATTGAATTTATTTTATTTCGTACATTTTTTTTCTTCTATTTAATTTGTTGGATTTCCTTGTTTTTAATTTACTTATTTATTTTCTAACTTACCCATCATATCCTTAATTTTTTTTAAAAATAGTAAAAAAGAATAAGAATTTTTAGTAGATACAGAATTATGTTGCTATTAGAAGGGGGGTTCACAAGTGACATCTTTTTTATGGCTCCTTTTTATTATGTTATATTAAAACCATGATTGTTTCTTACAGCAAAACATCAACAGACCATGAACCAAGTGCAATTTGTGACTCTATAATAAAAAACAAAATAGAAAAAAAAAACATTCAACCATAGCAAAACAGTCCTCAACTATATCCCAGAGAACGATAACGGCGAGTCATCAGGCTCTGCTCGGGGTCACAGGTTGCAGATATGAACCAAAACAAATTTGGCAATTATTACATAAAATTACAGATATTAATTATTTGCTTTCAGTGAATGCAGGAATTCTATATTTATTTTCACTTGTACAGACCCAATGAATTTTATAGCTGAAGGGTTGTTACAATAGTATCCAGGAGAGACAATCCAATATACCCTTAAGTTGGTTTTTTTTGCAGGACAGGTTTAGCTTTGAATGATACCATTCATTTTACCAAACAAAGTACTGGAAAACAGAAAAAAAATAGATTCAAAGTGTGATAAAATTGTGAAAAAAACTTAAACTTTGCATTTATTAGTAGCTAGTAGTTAGCTTTAATTCAGTTTGAGAGGAAGAAATAGGAATAGATTTTATGGTGAATTATATTTACACACTATTACTTACTCTTGATGATCAAACACTAAAATGCTTGAGTACCCGTTACTCAAATTGCGCCCGTCGGACGCTCGGACGGGCTCATCTCGAATAACGAATTTAATGGAAGTCAATGGGAAACGCAAGCATTTTTCTTGAAGATCCAAACAGGAAAAGCACTGATATGAAAGGGAACAGTGCTCAAATGGAATTGGAACAGCATGGGGAAGACCCCTGGACACATCTCTGACTCCCGGGTCGTTGATGGGAACAATGGTGTCAGAGTATTATTCCACTTTTCCCAACTGACTATAAACATGCAAAACCGAAGATGAAATGGATTTTACAGGAAAAATGTTGGATAATATTCTTTCCTGTATAAAAGACAAAATAGAAAGAGGGAAAAAAAGTACGCCTTCTCCACACCTTCATAGCCGGGCCATCTCTCACCGTATTTCACCGTCGTCTATAACTACACTAGATGACGAAGCAGAGAGGGAAATAAAACTATACTCACTGGTAGTCACCGGTAAATGTAATTTTAACATTTTAATACCTTATCTGGGCATGTGGCGTTTGTGACATGGTCAGACACATCCTGCTTAGTCTATGTAGAGACTCTGATAGACCCTGTATTAGACATAAAGGAGGATCTCATACACGGTCTGTTCAGATTATTAGGTAGTGGGACACCTAGACTCATAGAGTCTATGCACTAAGTGCAAGGGCTACCAAAAATTAGAAAGAGGGACTGAAATACACCCCGGAAGGCAACAATTCTGAACTAGTGACGCATAAGGACCCTCTAAAAATTTGGAGAGCATGATGCATAATGACCCTCAAAAATTTGCACCTTTTTGAGTGAGGACCGCCTGATGACACTATAAAGATTTTGAGAGAGGGCCTCCGCGTGATCCTATAAAGATTTTGAGTGAGGTCCACCTGATGACCCTATGAAGATTTTAACTGAGGACCACCTGTTGACCCTATAAAGATTTTGAATGCGGGCAGCCTGATGACCCTGTTGATATGGTCAAGACTAAAAAAAGAAGCCACAAATCATACACCCTTTTTTGGCAGAGAAGGGGTCTATAAGAATAAATCTAACAAAAGAAACATTTGGATTGGTTTTATGTTCTTCTGCTGTTTTTCTGTGGGGTTGAGAAGTCTGGGCCAATCCAAGCTTTGATCATTTTGATAAGAGCCAGCCTGTCAGCATTTTCAGTTGACAGGCAGATGCACCTATCAGTTATTTTGCCCCCAGCGCACTAAAAACCCGCTCTGACAAAAAGCTAGTGGCAGGGCAGACCAGCACCTTCAAGGCATATAGACAATTCATGTCACTTGTCTATCTTGGAGACCCAATAGTTGTATGACACAGAGGAATCACGGAGGATGCTGGTACAGTCAGCTAGGTACTCCTTCACCATCTTCCAAAACTTTTCCCTCCTGGTAAGACTACCCAAAGCATCAGGGCTTGGGCACTTGGAGGGCCTAACGAGACTGTACCACACCTTTTATAGTGTTCACCTGCCTCTGATGGACCTGGTGTGGGTCTCTTTCATCTCTCCTCCTTTGTTGCCCAAGTATCTATGGTCTGTGACAACTAGCAAAACTCCTAGAGTGAACCCACTGGGTCGTGGTGACGAACTTCTCCCCTGGATGAGCTAGCCTAGTGAGGACCGCCCCCTATACAGAGAGCATCAGGGGCAGGCCCAGGGGAGACTATCACCGCGACGGCTGGTACCAAGGGACGGCCCGTAGGAGACACGAGGCAGAACAGGGTTAGGTGTCCTGGGGAGAGAGGATGAGACCGGAGTGAGGCAGGGTACATGATCCAAAATGGAATGGACAGGAAGGACCAAGCAGACCACTCAGAAGAAGTAAGGGGAGGGAGCTGGAGGCTGGCGAGGACTGGAGTAGACGGGCACTAGAGGGAACACAAGAACGGAGCGAGTTAGGTAACAAGGAGTATGGTAACGCCGGGTACACACAGGGAGCAGGGAATTGGAAGGTACGGAGAGACAGAGAACATACAGGGGCCTAAATCACAGGGATGCACAAGTGATAATCAGGTGCCTCCTACAGGAAGAGGCTGCCTGATATACCCGGTACGTACCGCAAAGCTTCCGGGTCAGGACCCTACTACGGCATAAGGGACCAGAGGCACGCGCGGCTGTGGCCTCAGTTGCCTAGTGCGCGTGTGCATGTGACGTGATCCCGAAGCTGGCCGCGAGATCGGAAGTGAGGACACTGAGCAGTGCGCTCCCGGTCCAATAGACACCCCTGGACACCATGGCGGGATAAGTATGGTGGAGCAGTGTGACATGGTCTCTACTGCCAGTGTTGTCAGATGGAAATTTTTTCACTAATTGTTTAACTAGGGCATTCTGGTATTTCACCATTTTAATAGCCCTCTACACCGCAGAAAGGAGAGATGAAATTGTTAAACTGTAAAGTGCTGCGGAATATGTTGGCTCTATATAAATAAAGATTATTATTATTATTCTCCTTGTAGCATGGATCGAGAAGGGTGAACAACCAGTAATCAGTGCTGGCCAAAATGCATATATTGCAAGGGTCAGAGGAAAGGCAGCAGAAAATAAAGTCAGTCATGTGTGCCAGACTCCCAACAGGCAATAACTCCCTGTCCCCTCCAGGAGGAAAACTCTCCATCTCCTACTCTTTCTCTATCTCCTCCTCCTCTTCAGCCCATCCATGCTGTACAGATGGATTGAAGTTGGTGTGGATAGTACCCTCTGAAGCATAGGCAACCATATCCTGTTCCTCCTCCTCTTCCTCCTCAGCTTCCTCCTCATTATCAACCATTTCGCGCTGAGAAAATGAGATGAGACTGGGCTGTGTAGTGTCACCCTGTATACTTTTTTCCTCCATCTCCACCTGGTCTGCATGCAAACCTTCCTCTTTAATTGGGAGCAGCAAGTGTTTCAGTAGCCACACAAATGACATGGTTGTGCTGATTATGGCATCATCGCTGCTCATCATCTTGGTTGATTCCTCAAAGTTTTGGAGAACCTCACAGATGTCACACATCCATGCCCACTCGTCGGTTGTTATGTACGGAGGCTGACTGGAATCCCGATGGGCATGTTATTATTATTATGCATTTATATAGCCCCACTTATTCCATGGCACTTTACATGTGAAAAGGGGAAATATAGACAAGTATAATAAACATGTGTAAGACATTGGACGCACAAGTACATAAGGAGAGGGGACCCTGCCCGCGAGGGCTCACAGTCTACAGGGATGGGTGAGGATACAGTAGGAGAGGGTAGAGCAGGTCATGCGGTGGTTCAGTAGACCAAGGATCATTGCAGGCAGTAGACTTTTTGGAACAGGTGGGTCTTCAGGTTCTTCTTGAAGGTTTCCGTTGATGGTGAGAGTCTGATGTGTTGCAGCAGAGAGTTCAAGAGTATGGGGGAAGCACGGGAGAAGTCTTGTATGCGGTTGTGGGAAGAAGAGATAAGGGGGAGTAGAGAAGGAGATCTTGAGATGATTGAAGTTTGCGTGCGGGTAGGTACCTAGAGACCATGTCACAGATGTATGGAGGAGACAGGTTGTGGATGGCTTTGTATGTCATGGTTAGGGTTTTGAATTGGAGCCTCTGGGTAATAGGAAGCCAGTGAAGGGCCTGGCATAGGGGGGAGGCTGGGGAATAGCAGGGAGACAGGTGGATTAGTCAGGCAGCAGAGTGTAGGAAGGACTGGAGCGGTACCAGAGTGCTAGAAGGGAGGCCAGAGAGTAGGGGGTTGCAGTAGTCAAGGCAGGAGATGATAAGAGCATGCACTAGTGTTTTTGTGTTTTCATAGTTGAGGAATGAGCCGATCCGGGAAATATTTTTGAGTTTGAGGCGGCAGGAGCAGACGAGGGCTTGGATATCTGGTTTGAAAGAGAGCGCAGAGTCGAGGATCACCCCAAGGCACCGAGCGTGCAGGACTGGGGAAAGAGAGCAGCCATTGACATTGATGGATAGGTCTGGTGGAGGGGTAGAGTGAGATGGGGGAAAGATGATGAACTCTGTTTTGTCCATGTTCAGTTTGAGAAAGCGAGCAGAGAAGAAGGCTGAGATAGCAGACAGACATTGTGGGGTTTCAGTCAGTAAGGAGGCGAGGTTGGGTCCAGATAGGTAGATCTGCGTGTCATCGGCATAGAGGTGATACTGCAAACCATGGGATTCTATGAGCTGTCCCAAGCCAAAGGTATAGATGGAGAATAGTAGGGGTCCTAGGACAGAGCCTTGAGGAACACCGACAGGGGGCGAGGTGAGAAGGTGGTGTGTGAGAGGGAGACACTAAATGTTCGGTCTGTTAGGTATGATGAGATCCAGGATAGGGCCAAGTCTGTGATGCCAAGAGATGAGAGAGTCTGTAGCAGGAGGGAATGGTCTATGGTGTCGAAGGCAGAGGACAGGTCCAGGAGAAGGAGGACAGAGTAGTGTCGCTTGCTCTTGGCGGTTAGTAAGTCATTAATGACGTTAGTTAGGGCAGTTTCTTTTGAGTGATGCAGTTGGAAGCCAGATTGTAACCGGTCAACGAGGGAACAGGAGGAGAAGTGGGAGGACAGTTCAAGATATACATGCAGTTCCAGTAGTTTTGAGGCATAAGGGAGAAGAGATATCGGGTGATAGTTAGACACAGAGGATGGGTCAAGGGAGGGCTTTTTGAGGATGGGTGTGATTGAGGCATGTTTGAAGGATGAGGGAAAGACACCATTTGTAAGTGAAAGGTTGAAAAGGTGTGTTAGAGATGGGATGAAGACTGTTGCCAAGTTAGTGATGAGGTGAGACAGGAGTGGGTCGAGGGCACAAGTGGTGAGGTGTGATCTTGACAGAAGGGTGGAGAGCTGATCTTCTGTCATGATGGAGAAGCTGGCTTTTGCAGAACAGGGCTGAGCGGCTAAGAGGGCATTGGGGGCTGCTGGCCAAAGTTTTGTCTGATCATGTCAATCTTCTGCTTAAAGAAGGAGGCAAAGTCGTCAGCAGAAATGAGAGGAGGGGGAGGAGGTGCTGTGGGACAGAGTAGAGAATTTAAAGTGTTGAAGAGCTGTTTAGGGTTGTGAGACAGGGAGGATATGAGAGATGCGAAGTAAGTTTTGTTTTGCAGCAGAGAGCGTGGACTTAAAGCTGGCAAGGGACTGCTTGTATGTGCTGAAGTGCTCAGTAGAATGGGTTCTCTTCCATCTCTGTTCAGCGGCCCTGGAAACCTGTCTCCATTCTTTGGTCAGGCTGGTCAGCCAGGGCTGCCTGTTGATTGTTCGAGTTTTGCTCTGGGTGAGTGGGGCAGCCGAATCAAGTGTTATAGCTGGTATTCAATTACTACATTATACTGCTCACAAAGCCTTGCCAACCTATGTAATGTGACGTTCCAGAGGGTGGTCACAGTCATCAAGCTAGCACTTGTCAGAGCTGCTGCAACACTGCCAGACAAGCCAGCAGCAGTTGTAGCCAACTTTCGGAGACGGGTTGGCACAGCACAGCATACTGTACCTTCTCAAGTATCTCAGGCAAATCTGGGTTTGTTTTCAGAAACCACAGAAGCACTAAGTTGAGCCTAGGGGGCAAGGAATGGTATATGTGTGTGCTTGCCAATGTTCAGAGCTGCCACCAGGTTTTGCCCATTATCACACAACTATGCCTGATTGTAGGTTAGCGATGACAGCCACAGCTCTGTTTGGTCTGCTTACCCATCATCAACTCTGCGGTGGTGTGCAGTTTGTCACCTAAATAAATTAGTTTCAGCAGAGCCTGTTGCTGCTTCAACGAGCCACTTCTGCAGTGCTTCTAGCTTGAGACTGATATGGATGACAATTTGTAGATCAACTCCTCCATCCGTATAGAAAGGCCAAGGTGTGGTAGAAAAAGCTGGCCGTGCACATCATACAAATGTCAATGCTCAACGCTTTCCTGCTGTCACGATGTGCACCCAACACCAATATATCGTACCTTCAGTTCCAGGAGGTAGTGGTTAAGGCCCTGAGGTTTGGCACTCCGGAAAGAGAGGGCCCCTTTACTTCTGGAACTGAAGGTGCTCGTATCGTACCAGGTCAGCATTTCCTGGGGGAGGTCCCGCAAACTGGAAAAAAAGGTAAGTCGCAAAAAAGGTGCCAAGTGTATTGCAAAAGGGGAATATGCAAGGACACCATTTATCAATGCGACACCTGCCCTGAAAAACCTGGCCTGTGTTTGAAGGATTAGTTCAAATTGTTTCACACCTCCATGCACTACTAATTTACTTTACAGGAAACTGTAGATTAGTTCCAGAATGGGGGCACATCTAGATAAGTTCCTTGGGGGTCTAGTTTCCAAAATAATGTCACTTGTGATTTTTTTTTACTGTTTAATGCACATCAGGGGCTCTGCAAACGGAACATGACAACCGCAGACCATTCCATCAAAGTCTGCATTCCAAAACGTCACTAATTCCCTTATGAGCCCCGATGTGTGTCCAAACAGTAGTTTTCTCCCACATATGGGGTATCAGCGTACTCAGGGCTAATTTTACAACAACTTTTGGGGTCCAATTTCTCCTGTTACCCTTGGAAAAATAAAAAATTGGGGACTAAAAAATCATGTTTGTGGGAAAAAAATTATTTGTTATTTTCACGCCCGGGCGTTATAAACTTTAGTGAAACACTTGGGGGTTCAAAGTGCTCATCACACATCTAGATAAGTTTCTTAGGGGGTCTAGTTTCCAAAATGGGGTCAGTTGTGGGAGTTTCCACTGATTAGGCACATCACTAGCTCGTCAAACGTGACATAGCGTCCGATCTCAATTCCAGACAATTTTATGTTGAAAAAGTCAAACAGCGCTCCTTCCCTTCCGAGCCCTGCCGTGGGCCCAAACAGTGGTCCCCCCACATATGGGGTATCCACATACTCAGGACAAATTGGACAACAACGTTTAGGGTCCAATTTCTCCTGTTACCCTTGGGGAAATAAAAAATTGGGGACTAAACTTTCATGTTTGTTGAAAAAATATGATTTTTTATTTTCACGCCCGTTCGTTATAAACGTCTGTGAAGCCCTTGGTGGTTCAAAGTGCTCACCACACATCTAGATAAGTTCCTTAGGGGGTCTAGTTTCCAAAATGGGGTAACTTGTGTGGGTTTCCACTGTTTAGGCACATCAGAGGCTCATCAAATGCGACATGGCGTCCGATCTTAATTCCAGCCAATTTTAGGTTGAAAAAGTCAAACGGCGCTTCTTCCCTTCTAAGCTCTGCCGTGCACCCAAACAGTGGTCCACCCACATATGGGGTATCAATGTACTCAGGACAAATTGAAAACAACTTTTGGGGTCCACTTTCTCCTTTTACCCTTGGGAAAATAAAAAACTTGTTGCTAAAAGATCATTTTTGTGACTAAAAAGTGAAATTTTCATTTTTTTTCCTTCTACGTTGCTTCTGCTCTTGTGAAACACCTGAAGGATTTATAAACTTCTTGAATGTGAATTTGACCAGCTTGAGGGGTTCAGTTTTTAGAATGGTGTCACTTTTGGGTATTTGCTGCCATATAGACCCCTCAAAGTGACTTCAAATGTGAGGTGGTCCCTAAAAAAATGTTTTTTTACATTTTGTTGTAAAAATGAGAAATCGCTGGTCAACGTTTAACCCTTATAACTTCCTAACAAAAAAAATGTTGTGTCCAAAATTGTGCTGGTGTAAAGTAGACATGTGGGAAATGTTATTTTTTAACTATCTTGTGTGATATATTTCTCTGTTTTAAGGGCATAAGAATTAAAAGTTTGAAAATTACAACATATTCCAAATTTTTGCCAAATTTTCATTTTTTACACAAATAAACGCAAGTTATATCAAAGAAATTTTACCACTATAGTGAAGTACAATATGTTACAAGAAAACATTCTCAGAATCACCAAGATCCGTTAAAGCGTTCCAGAGTTATTACCTTTTAAAGGGACGGTGGTCAGAATTGTAAAAATGGGCCCGGTCATTAACGTGAAAACCACCCTTGGGAGTAAAGAGGTTAATAAAAATGTGAAGCAGTATGTGGAGAAAATAATGCTCTCCCATGAAGTTAAGTCACAAGCGTACCATCCTGGCATGCATAAAAGTCTTCAGCCGGCTCCTAGATGCCATTTTGTTTTGCGGGGCATGAAGCTGGGGGTACAAGAAGGTTTTCGCCCTTGGCTATGCCTCTTTAAAAGACTGACAATGAAATTTAAGAGGTCAACAGCACCGGATGAAGCTCAGCTCTAAAAGCTTCTGTAAGATGCAGATGGTGTCTGTGTAACACAGTCAGCATCTGCCATGTATGAAACAGAGGAACCTGGCATGCACCATACATGTATGGCAGTTGTCAGAAACAAGTTGAATTGTACTGAAAATAGCAGGATCCATTAACAGCAAGGAGACTGTAGAATTCTAACCTCTAAAGAATCAAGCAAACCTTTGCCTTGGCACTGAAAATGACTAGAAAGTTATCATGTATTCTCTGTCTAGATGGTTTGATGCCACTGAGATTGGAGTTCCATCATTCCTGCATCCAACATGGCCCTACAGTGGCATAGAGGGCACCGGTATCATTGTGCCATGCCTCCACAACACAGGAAAGGCAGTGGAGCCATGGTCTAGAAATCCCATGGATCTCCACATTGGGCTCCCCATTTTGGATGCTGGAGACTGGAACATTGGTTTCAAGGACAGGAGGCAATAAGATGCAAACAGAGGTAAAGCAGTAGGATAATTTTATATTACAAATGTATAGTCATCTTTCAGTGGCCGGGTGGAAGGCTACTTCAAGGTCCACATGAGTGTGGAGAAAATGTGCTATTCTGCTTGCCAATGTCACAGTCATAATAAAAAGCTAAAAAAATGTGAAAACAACGTGAGTCAGGAATGATTAATTCGACAATCACTTTTTGACGTAAAGATTTCAACACATGAAGACGCAAGGTGATGGCACGATCATGCTCCGATGCGGTAAATGAGAGTGTCAGCTTTAGGGGTGAAAGTCTAAACCAACAAGGAAGGAGAAAGACACTCAAGGGGTCTGAGCAATCAGACTGAGCAGACACTACTGATTACTCTATGGATTATTTCATTAAGGAAGACGTTACGGAGCTAAGTGTGCTATTAAACTACTGATTATCCACTGATATGTTATCTGTGGTATATAACAGTACTGCAATAAACCATCTTTCATTAACTATTAGAATCAGCTTCCTAACTTATCCACCTCTGCTTCCTCATGATGGAACTAGAGAAATGCAGCTGCTTATTTTCGAAAAATCACATGAAAATCATTCATTCCAAAGACGTACTGATAGGGAATTTAGATTGTGAGCCCCATCGGGGACAGTGATGATAATGTGTGCAAACTGTAAAGCGCTGCGGAATATGTTAGCACTATATAAAAATAAATATTATTATTATTATTATTAAAATATAGTATATATCATTAAAGGGGTATTTTGGACTAAGAGAGTTATCACTCATGCACTGGATAGGTAATACAGGAGCTTCTCACAAAATTTGAATATCATCAAAAAGTTTATTTATTTCAGTTCTTCAATACAAAAAGTGAAACTCGTTTATTCTCTAAAGTCATTACACACAGAGTGATCTATTTCACGTGTTTATTTCTGATAATGTTGATGATTGTGGCTTACAGCTAATGGAAGCACAAAAAGTCATCTCAGTAAATTAGAATAAGTATTAACAAAAAACACCTGCAAAGGTTTCCTAAGCGTTTAAAAAGGTCCCTTAAGGCCCCTTTACATTTAGCGATGCACCAGCGGTTCGACCACGATACGACCCGGTGAGGATCGCTGGTGCATCGCTAAATGGTCGCTAGTGAGCTGCCAATCAGGCAGATCTCACAGCGACGTAGCGATGCAGCGGCGGTCGTTACTTACCTTTCACATGCAGCGATGCTGATGTCCTCCCGCCCGCATCCACACGTCGCTCGTCGGCACCAGCAGGATGCGCCCGACGAGAAATGGACCCGGCCGATCTCGCGCGATCAGCGACAGACAGCGGGGGAGCGGTCAGAGGTAAGTATCACACATAGCGATATCGCTAGCAATATCGCTGCTGCGTCACAAAATCGGTGACGCTTTAGCAATATTGCTAGCGATATCACTATGTGTAAAACCCCCTTTAGTCTGTTTAAGTAGGCTCCACAATCACGGGGAAGACTGCTGACCTGACAGATGTCCAGAAGGCAGTCATTGACATACTCTGGCTGATCACAGAGTGCTGTATCCAAGCATATTAATGGAAAGTGGAGTGGAAGGAAAAAGTGTGGTAGAAAAAGGAGCAAAAGCAACCGGGATAACTGCAGCCTGGAAAGGATTCGGCTTTTTTGGCATTCCCGTAAGAATTAATGGCGTGGCAGTGCACATGAATGATCACCGCTCCATTTACATGGGACTCTTCAGGATGTGGTCTGAGTCCCAGCAGTCAGACCCACAGAGATTGGAAAGTTATTGCCTATCCCATTGACATGGGATAACTTCCAAACATCAGAATACTCTATTAAAGTCAATCTGATCCATTGACCAGACCGTTTAATAAATTCAGACCTTAGATCAGATCTCACAGTTAACGAAATCCCATGAAAAGTCTTGAAAATTAATTTTGTCTTCAAACCAGATCGTAAAACTATCTAGGTAACTAGACAAGAACCCAAAATCAATTCAGACCCCAGACCAGGTCTTTACATTTACTTACTGCTTGCAGGACCCAGTGAGACAGCATTCAAAACTCCAGAGGATCTGACTTGGAAGTAAGCATGTACCTTGACTGAAAGTCAAGCACATTTCTCAAGAAATTGTCAAAATTTACTACAAGACAAATATCTCTAATAATATCACTATCGAAAGGTAAATCATTATGCCACCAATCTATCAGCACGACACCACCACATAGTGACCAAGTAATGACACCATACTGATCATTACCAAGCACAACTATGCAAAGACTAATAAGCAAACACCATCAGACCATATCCTCATGTTATCAGTATATACACTCGCTATGATATTACCATATTGATCTTTCAGTAAAACCACTAAACTAACACTATAATCACCGCAGAGTCACAGTATAATGGTACTTATCAGTTTTACACTAATGCACTGAAGTTGTGAAGGTGATATATGTCATATTGTACAGATAATTCCAATGACTTCTTGGTGTCGTTGCTGATCGTTGTTACACTTATTCTTTTCATTTTTATTCCAACCAGACTACCATGACCACGTCTTCCATCTGTCATTCTCCAAATAGTAATAATTCCCCTAATGTGCCTGACAAAGAACAAAATAAACTAATACCTCAACTTGCTTTCCCTTACTGATGCCCCATGCGAGGTCTCAACCTTTGGCCACAGGTTGGAAGCAGCCTGCCTGAGTCAGTGGCAGAGTATGGAGCTGATGGCTCTGTGTCTTTGCAAGAGTTAACAGTGTCTGCAACCTTAAGGTGCCTTCACGTCACCCTTATTTGTGGATCCCGTTGGGGCTTACGTCAATCCCCTCAACAAAACAGGATTCGGGCGCATGAGCCGATGGGGTCATAGTCTCTAATGGTGGTAGCAGAACGAACATATGCTATGCTGTTTATCATTTTCGAGCATATACGCCTATTGGAGGTGGACACGCAGACCTAGCACTGTAGACTGCGACAGACTGTTCCTGGTCTATACATATCAGACGGCACATGGTTCCGGCAGCCCAATGGGCATCTGACTAGTAGGGCAGATTGACAGACAAATATGTGCGACGGGTAGGGTTTACTCCTTAACTGAGATGATCCTCACGTCCACCAATGAAAATACACCATTCCCTTTAATCATTGGAGACAGTAAGGATAATCACCTCTCTGACCAATTCAATTAGTTATCACTAATTACATAATCTTTTTTTATACATAATGATCTTTTTTTTAGGTTCTGTAGTTTGGCACCACATGGGGCATTTTTCTCCCACCGTGTTCATTGCTACCGGACAGCGGTCAGTGTCCTTTGTTTTGCCTGAAAATATGCTCAGCTAGGAATAATACTACGGCAATGTTATGATCTTACTTTACTCTTTATTGCGGGTTATAAGTAACTCTGACGTTCATGTTTTTTACAGATATTTCTATTTATAATTTTATTGCAGCCATGGACCTTTTACATATCAGTGTAAAAAACAATGACGAACTAAGAGTTTATTGCACTTTTCTCTTTTTCTGGTGTTCTAGGGCTTTTAGTCCCAACTTTGATTTATGTCAGTTTATATCATATTTATGATACGACCCCATGATGACCTTTTTGCTATATATATATATATATGTATATGTATATATATATATATACTGTATATATATATATGTATATATACTGTATATATATACAGTATATATATATTTGTAAGGTGGGTGAGGTAAAGGGAAATACTTTTCTTCTGTGGTTTTGTATTTTTTGTTTATAATTCATATTTTTGTACTTACAGAATTTTTATTCTCATTTAACTCACTGATTCATCTCAAGATTACCCATTACATCCCACAAGCTTTAAAGAAAAAAATGTAACAAAACATCACACTGATATGTATTTTTTAAAACTAATTAAACTAAAAAATGGAGATCTATGGAAAAAAATATACAGTACCATATGGTACTAAGAGAATAATTTATTTCTGAAAAGATGCCAAAAAAGACACATAAATGTGATTGCGCGACTCAGTTCCTCGGAATGTTAATGGATAATCTATTATTTTATTTGCCAAACAGTAGGACATTTATACCTAAGCTGCCATATATGTATAATTCACCTAAGCTTCTGAAATTCAATTCTGGCAGGTGCATTAAATTCTGGGTGAGAGATGCAAATTTACATAAATCTCCTCTCAGCCCTCCTGGTCCATGTCCAGCTACAGCTGCTCCCACATCCTCTCTGATTGGCTCCTCTTACATTTTCTATTTCTTGTGGGTCTTCAACTGGCCGCTGCCACTGACTAGGCCACATACAGTCAATCATGATATTTTATTTGATTAGCGCAAATCAGATTTATCCAAAATTTGAATTTGAAGCTATCTAACTTTTAGAGGAATTTTTGTACCGAATTTGATCTGTTGTGAATCAATCTGCGGAGGATCAAGTTGGAGTAAAATTTCCTGAAATTTGCGGTTTCATCACAGATTAGTGGTTCCCAGCGGAGCGCAGTCACAGTTTGTACGGCAGAGTCATTTTCCAACTCCAGAGTCACTTGGTGAGCCTCTCCTGTAGAGTGTAAGCTCTTATGGTCAGTGCAGTCCTCTCTCTCTCCTGTTGAGCGTAAGCTCTTATGGTCAGCAGGGTTATCTCTCTCCTGTAGAGTTTAAGCTCTTATGGTCAGCAGGTTCCTCTCTCTCTCCTGTAGAGTTTAAGCTCTTATGGTCAGCTGGGTCCTCTCTCTCCTGTAGAGTGTAAGCTCTTATGGTCAGTGGGGTCCAGTCTCTCTTCTAGAGTGTAAACTCTTATGGTCAGCGAGGTCCTCTATCTCCTGTAGAGTGTAAGCTCTTATGGTCAGCGAGGTCCTCTCTCTCCTGTAGAGTGTAAGCTCTCACGGTCAGTGGGACCCTCTCTCTCTCTTGTAGAGTGTAAGCTGTTATGGTCAGCTTGATCCTTTCTCTCTATCTCTCCTGTAGAGTGTAAGCTCTTACTTTATGGTCAGTGGGGTCCTCTCTCTTTCTGTTCTGTAGAGTATAAGCTCTTATGGTCAGTGGGGTCCTCTCTCTCCTGTAGAGTGTAAGCTCTTATGGTCAGAGGGGTCCTCTCTCTCCTGTAGAGTGTAAGCTCTTATGGTCAGAGGGGTCCTCTCTCTCCTGTAGAATGTAAGCTCTTATGGTAAGTGCGGTCCTCTCTCCTGTAGAGTGTAAGCTCTTATGGTCAGCAGGATCCTTTCTCTCATGTAGAGTGTAAGCTCTTATGGTCAGTGGGTCCAATCGCTCACCTGTAGAGTGTAAGCTCTTATGGTCAGCGGGGTCCTCTCTCTCTCCAGTAGAGTGTAAGCTCTTATAGTCAGCGGGGTCCTCTCTCCGCTGTAGAGTGTAAGCTCTTATGGTCAGCAGGATCCTCTCTCTCCTATAGAGTGTAAGCTCTTATGGTTAGCAGGGTCCTCTCTCTCCTGTAGAATGTAAGCTCTTATGGTCAGTGGAGTCCTCTCTCTCTCCTGTAGAGTGTAAGCTCTTATGGTCAGCATGGTTCTCTCTCCTGTAGAGTGTAAGCTCTTATGGTCAGCAGGATCCTCTCCTATCGAGTGTAAGCTCTTATGGTTAGCAGGGTCCTCTCTCCTGTAGAATGTAAGCTCTTATGGTCAGTGGGGTCCTCTCTCTCCTGTAGAATGTAAGCTCTTATGATCAGCAGGGTCATATCTCTCTCCTGTAGAGTGTAAGCTCTTATGGTCACCATGGTCCTTTCTCTCCTGTAGAGTGTAAGCTCTTTTGGTCAGTGGGTCCTCTCTCTCTCCTGTAGAGTGTAAGCTCTTATGGTCAGTAGGGTCCTCTCTCTCCTGTAGAGTTTAAGCTCTTATGGTCAGTGGGGTCCTCTCTCTCCTGTAGAGTGTAAACTCTTATGGTCAGTGGGGTCCTCTCTCTCCTGTAGAGTGTAAACTCTTATGGTCAGCGGGGTCCTCTCCTGTAGAGTGTAAGCTCTTATGGTCAGTGGGGCCCTCTCTCTCTTGTAGAGTGTAAGCTGTTATGGTCAGCTGGATCCTCTCTCTCTATCTCTCCTGTAGAGTGTAAGCTCTTATGGTCAGTGGGGTCCTCTATCTCTCCTGTAGAGTGTAAGCTCTTATGGTCAGTGGGGTCCTCTCTCTCCTGTAGAGTGTAAGCTCTTATGGTCAGTGGGTCCTCTCTCTCCTATCGAGTGTAAGCTCTTATGGTTAGCAGGGTCCTCTCTCTCTCCTGTAGAATGTAAGCTCTTATGGTCAGTGGGGTCCTCTCTCTCCTGTAGAGTGTAAGCTCTTATGGTCAGCAAGGTCATCTCTCTCTCCTGTAGAGTGTAAGCTCTTATGGTCACCATGGTCCTTTCTCTCCTGTAGAGTGTAAGCTCTTTTGTTCAGTGGGTCCTCTCTCTCTCCTGTAGAGTGTAAGCTCTTATGGTCAGTAGGGTCCTCTCTCTCCTGTAGAGTTTAAGCTCTTATGGTCAGTGGGGTCCTCTATCTCCTGTAGAGTGTAAGCTCTTGTGGTCAGCAGGACGCTCTCTCTCCTGGAGAGTGTGAGCTCTTATGGTCAGTAGGGTCCTCTCTCTCCTGTAAAGTGTAAGCTCTTATGGTCAGTGGGGTCCTCTCTCTCCTGTAGAATGTAAACTCTTATGGTCAGTGGGGTCCTCTCTCTCTCCTGTAGAGTGTAAACTCTTATGGTCAGCGGGGTCCTCTCCTGTAGAGTGTAAGCTCTTATGGTCAGTGGGGCCCTCTCTCTCTTGTAGAGTGTAAGCTGTTATGGTCAGCTGGATCCTCTCTCTCTATCTCTCCTGTAGAGTGTAAGCTCTTATGGTCAGTGGGGTCCTCTATCTCTCCTGTAGAGTGTAAGCTCTTATGGTCAGTGGGGTCCTCTCTCTCCTGTAGAGTGTAAGCTCTTATGGTCAGTGGGTCCTCTCTCTCCTATCGAGTGTAAGCTCTTATGGTTAGCAGGGTCCTCTCTCTCTCCTGTAGAATGTAAGCTCTTATGGTCAGTGGGGTCCTCTCTCTCCTGTAGAGTGTAAACTCTTATAGTCAGCGGGGTCCTCTCCTGTAGAGTGTTTGCTCTTATGGTCAGTGGGAGTGTAAGCTGTTATGGTCAGCTGGATCCTCTCTCTCTATCTCTCCTGTAGAGTGTAAGCTCTTATGGTCAGTGGGGTCCTCTATCTCTCCTGTAGAGTGTAAGCTGTTATGGTCAGTGGGGTCCTCTCTCTCCTGTAGAGTGTAAACTCTTATGGTCAGCGGGGTCCTCTCCTGTAGAGTGTTTGCTCTTATGGTCAGTGGGGCCCTCTCTCTCTTGTAGAGTGTAAGCTGTTATGGTCAGCTGGATCCTCTCTCTCTATCTCTCCTGTAGAGTGTAAGCTCTTATGGTCAGTGGGGTCCTCTATCTCTCCTGTAGAGTGTAAGCTCTTATGGTCAGTGGGGTCCTCTCTCTCCTGTAGAATGTAAACTCTTATGGTCAGCGGGGTCCTCTCCTGTAGAGTGTAAGCTCTTATGGTCAGTGGAGTTCTCTCTCTCCTGTAGAGTGTAAGCTCTCATGGTCAGTGGGGCCCTCTCTCTCGTAGAGTGTAAGCTGTTATGGTCAGCTGGATCCTCTCTCTCTATCTCTCCTGTAGAGTGTAAGCTCTTATGGTCAGTGGGGTCCTCTATCTCTCCTGTAGAGTGTAAGCTCTTATGGTCAGTGGGGTCCTCTATCTCCTGTAGAGTGTAAGCTCTTATGGTCAGCAGGGTCCTCTCTCTCTCTCCTGTAGAGTGTAAGCTCTTTTGTTCAGTGGGTCCTCTATCTCTCCTGTAGAGTGTAAGCTCTTATGGTCAGTGGGGTCCTCTCTCTCCTGTAGAGTGTAAGCTCTTATGGTCAGTGGGTCCTCTCTCTCCTATCGAGTGTAAGCTCTTATGGTTAGCAGGGTCCTCTCTCTCTCCTGTAGAATGTAAGCTCTTATGGTCAGTGGGGTCCTCTCTCTCCTGTAGAGTGTAAGCTCTTATGGTCAGCAAGGTCATCTCTCTCTCCTGTAGAGTGTAAGCTCTTATGGTCACCATGGTCCTTTCTCTCCTGTAGAGTGTAAGCTCTTTTGTTCAGTGGGTTCTCTCTCTCTCCTGTAGAGTGTAAGCTCTTATGGTCAGTAGGGTCCTCTCTCTCCTGTAGAGTTTAAGCTCTTATGGTCAGTGGGGTCCTCTATCTCCTGTAGAGTGTAAGCTCTTGTGGTCAGCAGGACGCTCTCTCTCCTGGAGAGTGTGAGCTCTTATGGTCAGTAGGGTCCTCTCTCTCCTGTAGAGTGTAAGCTCTTATGGTCAGTGGGGTCCTCTCTCTCCTGTAGAGTGTAAACTCTTATGGTCAGTGGGGTCCTCTCTCTCCTGTAGAGTGTAAACTCTTATGGTCAGCGGGGTCCTCTCCTGTAGAGTGTAAGCTCTTATGGTCAGTGGGGCCCTCTCTCTCTTGTAGAGTGTAAGCTGTTATGGTCAGCTGGATCCTCTCTCTCTATCTCTCCTGTAGAGTGTAAGCTCTTATGGTCAGTGGGGTCCTCTATCTCTCCTGTAGAGTGTAAGCTCTTATGGTCAGTGGGGTCCTCTCTCTCCTGTAGAGTGTAAGCTCTTATGGTCAGTGGGTCCTCTCTCTCCTATCGAGTGTAAGCTCTTGTGGTTAGCAGGGTCCTCTCTCTCTCCTGTAGAATGTAAGCTCTTATGGTCAGTGGGGTCCTCTCTCTCCTGTAGAGTGTAAACTCTTATAGTCAGCGGGGTCCTCTCCTGTAGAGTGTTTGCTCTTATGGTCAGTGGGAGTGTAAGCTGTTATGGTCAGCTGGATCCTCTCTCTCTATCTCTCCTGTAGAGTGTAAGCTCTTATGGTCAGTGGGGTCCTCTATCTCTCCTGTAGAGTGTAAGCTCTTATGGTCAGTGGGGTCCTCACTCTCCTGTAGAGTGTAAACTCTTATGGTCAGCGGGGTCCTCTCCTGTAGAGTGTAAGCTCTTATGGTCAGTGGAGTTCTCTCTCTCCTGTAGAGTGTAAGCTCTCATGGTCAGTGGGGCCCTCTCTCTCGTAGAGTGTAAGCTGTTATGGTCAGCTGGATCCTCTCTCTCTATCTCTCCTGTAGAGTGTAAGCTCTTATGGTCAGTGGGGTCCTCTATCTCTCCTGTAGAGTGTAAGCTCTTATGGTCAGTGGGGTCCTCTATCTCTCCTGTAGAGTGTAAGCTCTTATGGTCAGTGGGGTCCTCTATCTCCTGTACAGTGTAAGCTCTTATGGTCAGCAGGGTCCTCTCTCTCTCTCCTGTAGAGTGTAAGCTCTTTTGTTCAGTGGGTCCTCTCTCTCTCCTGTAGAGTGTAAGCTCTTATGGTCAGCAGTATCCTCTCTCTCCTGTAGAGTGTAAGCTCTTATGGTCAGCGGGGTCTTCTCTCCTGTAGAGTAAGCGCTTATGGTCAGCAGAATCCTCTCTCCTGTAGAGTATAATCTCTTATGGTCAGTGGGGCCCTTTTCTCTCTCCTGTAGAGTGTAAGCTCTTATGGTCAGTGGGGCCCTCTCTCTCTTCTGTAGAGTGTAAGCTCTTATGGTCAGCGGGATCCTCTCTCTCTATATCTCCTGTAGAGTGTAAGCTCTTATGGTCAGTGGGGTCCTCTCTCTCCTGTAGAGTGTCAGTTCTTATGGTTAGTAGGGTCCACTCTCTCTCCTGTATAGTGTAAGAATCGACCAAATAATGGTGCAGTCTTGATAGCATGGAAAAAGGTCAACCTAAAATGTTCCTAGTGGAGTATAGTTCAGGAAGACCATTGGAAGGTTTGCATGGATTATATTGCTCAAAAAGGACCATAGAGAGAATAGTTGTAAAATCGCGTACTGAATCTCTCACACAGTAATTGGCGGTCCTCAGCCGCTATCTTATCTGCTCTCTTTCTTATCTGTAGCCTTGTAAATGACGAAGATTTACTGGAGCATAAGGAAATATTTACTAAATGTCTTTTCCTTGACCTCAACTATGTTGAATGGTTTTACAGAAACGAAAAAAAAATCAAGTTCACTTTTTTTTTAAGTAGATTACATATGGTTTTGTCATTGCCACAGACTAGATACATATTAAAGCCAGCATATACAGTGTGGGCCTTTTATATGGATACACCTAAATAAAATGGGAATAGTTGGTGATATCAACTTCCTGTTTGTGGCACATTAGTATATGGGAGGGGGAAAACTTTTCAAGACGGGTGGTGACCATGGCGGCCATTTTGAATTTGGCCATTTTGGATCCAACTTTATTTTTTCCAATGGGAAGAGGGTCATGTGACACATCAAACTTATCATCAAACCGCAGAAAAAATGCTAGTCTAAGGGGGTCAGATTCCTTGATGGTATGCTCGGACATGACACCCATAATGTGGTGGTGTAAAGAGGGCAACACATCATCATGTAGCAATTTCAGATATCCAGTGGCATTGAGGTTTCCATTGATGAAGAATGGCCCCACTATCATTGTACCCCATATACTACACCATACCATGAATTATGGGTGTCAGGTCCGAGCATTCCTACATGAACAGTTTCCTGGAAAGTGGATTGGTCATCGTGGGCAAGTTGAATGGTCACCAAGGTCTCCCGATCTGACCCCCTTAGACTTTTATCTTTGGGGTAATCTGAAGGCAATTGTCTATGCTGTGAAGATATGAGATGTGCAGCATCGGAAACAACAGATACTGGAAGCCTGTGCTAGCATTTCTTCTGTGGTGTTGCTATCAGTGTGTCAAGAGTGGGAGAAGAGGGTTGCATTGACAAACCAACACAATGGGCAGCGCTTTGAACACATTTTATAAGTGGTCATAAACTTGTAAATAACTAATGAAAGAATAAAGTTATGTTAAAGCCAAGCACACCATTGTTTTTCTTGTGAAATTCTCAATATGGTTGATGAGTCACAGGACCTTCTTCCCATTGAAAAAAATAAAGTTGGATCCAAAATGACCGACTTCAAAATGGCCGCCATGGTCACCACCCATCTTGAAAAGTTTCCCCCCTCCCATATACTAATGTGCCACAAACAGGAAGTTGATATCACCAACCATTCCAATTTTATTTAGGTGTATCCCTCTGTTGAGGGCAGAGCAGAATACTGCAGTGCGCAGGCGTCGGGAAAGGTCAGAGAGGTCCGGTGCCTGCGCACTGCAGTATTCCTCTCTGCCCTCAACAGGGCAGATAAAGTACGTCTGCGCCGGAGCCGCAATGGGAAGCAAAGAAGAGGATGTTCCAGCTAGAAGATGGGAGGCGCCGGATCGGATCGGATCGTGACACCAATGGACCCGGAACGGACCCGGACCGCCCCTGGGTGAGTATAATAAAACTCATTTTTCTTCTCTTTTAAGTTACATCGGGGGCTTATCTAGAGCATTACAGAATGCTGTAGATAATTCCCTGATGGTGGTGCCGGCAGCTGATAGTCGAAAAATGGGGTGACAGATTCCCTGTAAGTGGAAAATCCTCTATTCCCAGAGATAGGATGGCTAACTGAGGAGTAGGGGGAATGTCTATGTTGCATATTTTATTAATCAAATCAAAAAACCTCTGTCCAAAGAGGAGAGAATACCGAACAGTCCCATAGTATATGTAAAAGAGGGCCTTTTTGTCTACATTCTCTTCAACATGATTCAGATTGATTGAGAAATATTCTATGACGTTTTTCTGGGGTGTAATACCATTTTGTCATGGTTTTATAATATGATTCTTGTAGGTTTGCGCTGGATGAATTTTTAAAGGACATTTGTATCGCTTTTTTGCCATGTGTCAGCTGAAAATGTAGTGCCAAATCCCTTTCCCACTCCAACATACTGTACATTTGCATTTGGCGAATAAGACATCTTTGTTGAACAAAGAATAGAAACAATTAGAATAAATAATTGCAGGGGGGCATTTATGTACATGTAATCGAAGTACATGTATCAAAGTACGCTGGCAGTTATAACATGGCTGAATCTAACACGCATCTCTATTCTCTTCATACAGGTATTTAACTATTTCCAGCAACTTCACTGAATCCTGCATGTGTCCAATCTATATCAAAATATATATAAACTTGGCACACACCAAAGGTTTCTGATGCAGAAAGGTGATTTTTAATTATACAACAGTACATACATACACAGACGTTTCGGTCTAGGACCTTCATCAATGTATGATATATTGTACTGTGAGATTCTTAGTGACTGGGCTTTGTGAGATAGACCAATCCTGTGAGGAAGCACATGAAGCCGTCCCATTGCGTGGTGGTTTGTGGAGTGTGGACGCAGTATCCGCCGCGAATCCCAACTTTGGATTCGCGGCGTATACTGCGTCCACACTCCACAAACCACCACGCAGTGGGACGGCTTCATGTGCCTCCTCACAGGATTGGTCTATCTCACAAAGCCCAGTCACTAAGAATCTCACAGTACAATATATCGTACATTGATGAAGGTCCTAGACCGAAACGTCTGTGTATGTATGTACTGTTGTATAATTAAAAATCACCTTTCTGCATCAGAAACCTTTGGTGTGTGCCAAGTTTATATATATTTAGTTCACGGATTGGGATCCTACTTGGGCACCACCTACAATTCTCAGGGTTGTGCCAACGGTTTTGTTCTTCCAATCTATATCATTCTTCTTTGCAGCCTATATAATGGTATTTAACTATTTCCAGCAACTTCACTGAGTCCTGCATGTGTCCAACCTCTATCATTCATCTTTGCAGCATATATAATGGTATATAGTTATTTCAACTTACCCTGCTTGTCCCCTTATGCTATTGAGGTCAAGTAACTTTTCAAAGTGGTTTATGATCCATGTAGGCCTGGACACTTGTTTATCTGCTAAATGCATTTACTGTGTTCTGCTGTCCTAACTTAGTTTGATTGATTGCTAACGAGTAAGGAGAGGAAAAAAATAAAAAAAAGGAAGATCTTAGAACTGGTCTTCTATAAATTCAGAGCTAGCCTGGGGATGCATTTATGCAGGGGGGCATTTTTGTACATGTAATTGAGGTACATGTGTTATGATTGAGTCACCGTAGGAGGCAGACACAAAAATAGAAGCTACGTCCAGAAAACCAGAGAAGTTGGCAACTATCAGATTGCAGACCCCTGAACCTATCAACACAACTAGCAGTAGCCGTGGGGGGTTCCTACGATGCCCTAGACCCCTCGATCACAGCCGGAGCGCTAAATAGCCTAAAGACAGAAAAGGAAATCTAAACTGCCCCAAAGGCAGCCCCCAACATATAATGACGGTGAAGCAAGATGAAAAAACACTCACACAGATAGAAAGATAGGCTGAGCAAACGATGGGGCCCAAGCTAGCTAAACAGAACAGGAAAGGAAGGTTGCTGTCTGCAATCTGCCAAAACCCTATCAAAGACATAAGCCAACAAGCTGATATGAAAAAGACCCTGAAGCAGCTAGGCTTCAAAAACTAAATCAGCACTCAGGTATTTTCAGAAGACAGAGCTAAAGGAATTCAGCACACCCCAGCAGGGAATGGCAGAAATCCAGAAAAACAAAGCAAAACAAAGTCTAAGCACAAATGCAAAAGGCCGAGCAGAAAACTTAGCTTTAGAGGAGCAGGAATTCAGACTGGTCTCCAAGGATCCCACAGAGAAATCACCCGCAGGGCAGAAGGGCGTCGGCAGCCTTATATCCAGTCAGTAACTCCACTCAGCCAGTCATCATCATCAGACTCAGGTGTTTGATAATCAGGCTCACTACCTTTCTTTACCAGAAGAGGGAGTTCCTCGGGCCTCAGTAGTGAAGGGAAAAATGAACTCACAACATACATGTATCAAAGTACGCTGGCAGTTATAACATGGCAGTTAGACAGGGCAGGAGACAGGTAAGACAAATTAATAAATCTATTCCCTGTATATTTGGACTACCACAAATATTTACCATATGCATTTGTATAACTTATATCCTGGCTGCTGCATTCACTCACACCCACCGTCCTTGCATTAACTCTTTACACTCCATCCATATCGGCCCCTCTGTCCTTTCCTCTCCTATGTATAGCACTCACTCTCTTTTCACAATGCTAAACAGCACTGATCCATTCACTCGCACCATCCAACACAAGAGACGCTCTCACAAATCACTTAACCATCTGCTCATTCTTTCTATCCTCCTTCTTCTAGTCAAAGGAGACATCTCTCCCAACCCCGGCCCCCCATGTCATAGTAAGTTGAACCCCTTAACTGCTACACTTAGAAACCCCTCTAATCTTATTAATATTGCCTGCATGCCTGCTATCTCTTTTAATTGTGCCCTTTGGAATTCTCGCTCAGTGTGTAATAAACTCTCCTTCATCCATGACCTCTTCCTTTCCGATTCTCTTAACCTTCTGGCTCTTACTGAAACCTGGA
The DNA here is from genome assembly GCF_039654945.1 of Dendrobates tinctorius. Classification (NCBI taxonomy): domain Eukaryota; kingdom Metazoa; phylum Chordata; class Amphibia; order Anura; family Dendrobatidae; genus Dendrobates; species Dendrobates tinctorius. The sequence goes on along the minus strand of NW_027361991.1, from coordinate 22,119 downwards.
TCCAGCAGTCATACACCACCGCTGTTGCTGCTCTCTCATATGGTGGGCTACACTTCTCTCATACCCCAAGATCGGACAACAGAGCAGGTGGAGGCGTTGGTTTGCTCCTATCACCCAAATCTACCTTTCAGGTTATCCCTCAAGTACCCTCACTTGTCTTCCATTCTTTTGAGGTCCATGCTGTTAGACTCTACATCCCCTTCTTCATGCGAGTGGTGGTGGTGTATCGTCCTCCGGGCCCCTCCCATCAGTTTATGGATCACTTTGCCACCTGGCTTCCACACTATCTCTCCTGTGACATCTCCACCCTCATCATGGGAGACTTCAACATTCCCATTGCCCTTCCCCTCTCAACATCTGCTTCTCACCTTTTATGTCTGACCTCCTCTTTCGGCCTCTCGCAGCATACTAACTCCCCCACGCATAAAGACGGAAACTTTCCCCGACTTCGTCTTCTCCCGGCTATGCTCAGTGGATAATTTCACAAACTCCCCTCTCCCGCTCTCTGACCACAAACTTCTATCATTCTCTATCAAGAACTGCCATCCCGCCCAGGTCACCCCCACTTTCAACACTTTTAGAAACATGCAGGCCATTATCACCCAGAAACTTATGAAGAACTTGCAGTCATCATTGGCCCCTATCTCCTCCCTCTCGTGTCCTGATTCTGCACTGAAGCATTACAATGAAACACTTCAAAGTGTCCTGGATGAAACTGCACCTCCTATACATAGAACAACTAGGCACAGATGGTGACAACCCTGGCACACGCTGCGATCACGCTTCCTACAGTGGTGCTCCAGGTGCGCCGAACTTCTGTGGAGAAAATCCAATCTACCTGAAGATTTCATCCATTATAAGTTTATGCTTAAAACATACAACACTGCCCTTCACCTCTCAAAACAAAGCTATTTCAACTCCCTCATCACCTCACTATCCAATACCCCGAAACGTATCTTTGACACTTTTCATTCTCTACTCAATCCAAGAGTACAGGCCCCAACCACAGAGCTCCGAGCTGACGATCTGGCCAATTACTTCAAAGAAAAAATTGTCCATGTCCGACAGGAAATTATCTCCCAATCACCTCATACCATGCACTGTCCTCCCTCCCCCACTGCATCTAGCTCACTCTCTGATTTTGAACCAGTCACAGAAGATAATAATAATAATAATAATAAATTTTATTTTTATAGCGCCGACATATTCCGCAGCACTTTACATTTCAGAGGGGATTTGTACAGACAATAGACATTACAGCATAGCAATAATCACATACAGTAGATTATAACAAATACCAAGAGGAATGAGGGCCCTGTTCACAAGCTTGCAGTCTATGAGGAAAGAGGTAGACACGAAAGGTGGGTGGTAACAGTTGCCCTGATTGTATGGACCAGCCATAATGTTAAGTGTGTGACAGTACAGACACAGAGGGCTAATGGATGCCTACAGCATGTGGGAACATGATGCGGAAAATCTGGTTATGGTAAAACTTTTGGCTGTGCCACACAGGGATAGATTAGGTTAATGTGTTGAGGCGATAGGCCAGTCTGAATAAATGTGTTTTCAGGGCACGCTTAAAATTGTGGGGATTGGGGACTAATCGTATTGACCTGGGAAGTGCATTCCAAAGAATTGGCGCGGCACGTGTAAAGTCTTGGAGACGGGAGTGGGAGGTTCTGACTATTGAGGATACTAACCTCAGGTCATCAGCAGAATGGAGGGCGCGGGTAGGGTGGTATACTGAAACAAGGGAGAAGATGTTGGGTGGTGCTGAGCCATGGAGGGCTTTCTGGGTGAGGGTAATAAGTTTATACTGAATTCTGGAGTGGATGGGTAGCCAGTGTAATGACTGGCACAAGGTAGAGGCATCGGTGTAACGATTGGTGAGGAATATGATCCTGGCTGCAGCATGCAAGACAGATTGGAGAGGGGAGAGTTTGGTAAGAGGGAGACCAATTAGAAGAGAGTTACAATAGTCGAGGCGAGAATGAATAAGAGAAACAGTAAGAGTTTTTGCAGAGTCAAAAGTAAGAAAAGGTCGAATTCTAGAAATGTTTTTGAGGTGCAGATGACAAGAGCGAGCCAGTGATCGAATGTGGGGGGCAAAGGAAAGCTCGGAATCAAGTATGACCCCAAGACAGCGGGCCTGTTGCTGGGGAGTAATAGTGGAGCCACCCACAGAAATAGCAATGTCGGGTATAGGTACATTAGTAGAGGGAGGAAACACCAGGAGTTCAGTTTTTGACAGGTTCAGTTTCAGATATAGTGAGGACATGATATTAGACACAGCGTTTAGACAATCGCTGGTGTTTTCTAGAAAGGCTGGCGTGATGTCAGGAGAAGAAGCGTATAATTGGGTGTCATCAGCATAGAGATGGTACTGGAACCCAAATCTACTGATTGTTTGACCAATAGGGGCAGTCTACAAGGAGAAGAGGAGGGGGCCTAGAACCGATCCTTGGGGGACCCCAACAGTAAGGGGAAGGTGAGAGGAGGAGGAACCGGCAAAAGATACAGTAAAGGAGCGGTCAGAGAGATAGGAGGAGAACCAGGAGAGAACGGTGTCCTTGAGGCCAATGGAACGGAGCATAGTGAGGAGGAGCTGATGATCCACAGTGTCGAATGCTGCAGAGAGATCCAAGAGAATTAGCATGGAGTAGTGACCATTAGATTTAGCTGTTAGCAGATCATTAGAGACTTTAGTGAGGGCAGTTTCAGTAGAGTGTAAAGAGCGGAAACCGGATTGGAGAGGGTCGAGAACAGAGTTTTCTGAGAGATAGCGGATAAGACGGGAGTGGACCAGGCGTTCCAGGAGTTTAGAGATGAAGGGAAGATTAGAGACAGGTCTATAGTTAGCGGCACAGTTTTGGTCGAGGGATGGTTTTTTAAGTAGTGGATGTATGATGGCATGCTTAAATGAGGAGGGAAAAATACCAGATGAGAGAGAGAGGTTAAATATTTTACTTAGGTGAGGGGTGAGAGCAGGGGAAAGGGACTGGAGGAGATGTGACGGAAATCGGTCACTGGTGCAAGTAGTTGGGCGAGAAGATGCAAGGAGCCTGCTTACTTCTTCTTCTGTGACTGGTTCAAAATCAGAGAGTGAGCTAGATGCAGTGGGGGAGGGAGGACAGTGCATGGTATGAGGTGATTGGGAGATAATTTCCTGTTGAATCTGGTCGATTTTTTCTTTGAAGTAATTGGCCAGATCGTCAGCTCTGAGCTCTGTGGTTGGGGCCTGTACTCTTGGATTGAGTAGAGAATGAAAAGTGTCAAAGAGACGTTTCGGGTTATTTGACAGTGAGGTGATGAGGGTGTTGAAATAGGTTTGTTTGGAGAGGTGAAGGGCAGTGTTGTATGTTCTAAGCATAAACTTAAAATGGATGAAATCTTCATGTAGATTGGATGTTCTCCACAGACGTTCGGCGCACCTGGAGCACCGCTGCAGGAAACGTGTTTGCACCGTGTGCCAGGGTTGTCGCCGTCTGCGTTGTCGTGTTCTATTTATAGGGGGTGCAAATTCATCCAGGGCACTTTGAAGTGTTTCATTGTAATGCTTCGATGCAGAATCAGAACATGAGAGGGAGGAGATAGGGGCCAATGAAGACTGCAAGTTCTTCATAAGTTTCTGGGTGTTAATGGCCTGTATGTTTCTATAAGTCTGGACAGTGGGGGTGACCTGAGCAGCCTGGCAGTTCTTTATAGAAAATGAAAGAAGATTGTGGTCAGAGAGCGGGAGAGGGGAGTTTGCAAAATCATCCACTGCACAAAGCCGAGAGAAGACCAAGTCGAGGGAGTTTCCGTCTTCATGCGTTGGAGAATTAGTAAGCTGCGAAAGGCCAAATGAGGAGGTTAGAGATAAAAGGTGAGTAGCAGATGGTGAGAGGGGAAGAGCAATGGGGATGTTGAAATCTCCCATGATGAGGGTAGGGATGTCACAGGAGAGAAAATGTGGAAGCCAAGTGGCAAAATGATCCAGGAACTGATGGGAGGGGCCAGGAGGACGATACACCACCGCCACTCGCATGGAGAGGGGGGTGTAGAGTCTGACGGCATGGACCTCAAAAGAAGGGAAGACAAGTGAGGGTACTTGAGGGATAACCTGAAAGGTACATTTTGATGATAGGAGCAGACCAACGCCTCCACCTGCTCTATTGTCTGATCTTGGGGTATGAGAGAAGTGTAGCCCCCGTATGAAAGAGCAGCAGCAGCGGTAGTGTCTGACTGCTGGATCCAGGTTTCAGTAAGTGCCAGGAGGTTAAGAGAATTAGAAAGGAAGAAGTCATGGATGAAGGAGAGATTGTTACACACTGAGCGAGAATTCCAAAGTGCACAATTAAGAGAGACAGATGGCATGCAGGGAATATTAATCAGATTAGAGGGGTTTCTAAGTGTAGCAGTTGGGGGGTTTGACTTTCTATAACATGGGGGACCAGGGTTGGGAGCAATGTCTCCTGCGACTAGGAGAAGGAGGATAGAAAGAGTGAGCAGATGGTTAAGTGATTTGTGAGAACGTCTCTGATGTTGAATGGTGGGACTGACTGGATCTGTGCAATTTAACAATGTGAAAAGAGCGTGAGTGCTATACATAGGAGAGGAAAGGAGTGAGGGGCCGATATGGATGGAGTGTAGAGAGTTAATGCCAGGGCGGTGGATGTGTGTGAATGCAGCGGCCAGGATTAAAATTACACAAATGCATATGGTATATATTTGTTGTACTCCAAATGTACAGGGAGTAGATGTATATAAATGTCTTACCTGTCTCCTGCCCTGTCTAACTGCCATGTTATAACTGCCAATAGTACTTTGATACATGTACTTCGATTACATGTGCATAAATGCCCCCTGCATAAATGCTCCCCCTAGCTAGGTCTGAATATATAGGAGGTTAAGGCTAAGTTTTTTTTTTTTTTTTCTTTTTTTGTTGGCTCTCTCTTCTCGTTAATCAATCACACTAAATTGAGACACCAGGACCCAAAAAAATGTTGTGGTCAAATAAACACATGTCCAGCACTACATGGATCATAAAGCACTTTGAAAAGTTTCTTGACCTCACAACATAAGGGGACAAGCAGAGTAAGTTGAAAAAACTATATACCAGATATAAGCTTGCATAGTTGAAAACACAGAGATAGCATTCAGGATTAACTGCTTGCTGACATTGAATGGAGACACAGGAGTGGATTCAGAGCAGAGATTGGAAATATGTGACGAATATGTCACCAATATGTGACGAACAGCCCACCGACGAACAGAAGAAGCGTATAATTGGGTGTCATCAGCATAGAGATGACGAACACGAATATGACGAACAGCCCAACAGAAGATGAAGTAATCAGGCTCCTTGCATCTTCTCGCCCTACCACTTGCACCAGTGACCCCATCCCATCACATCTCCTCTAGTCCCTTTCCCCTGCTGTCACCACTTACCTAACAAAAATATTCAACCTCTCACTCTCTTCTGGTAATTTTCCTTCCTCATTTAAGCATGCCATCATACAGCCTTTACTTAAAAAAACATGACCAAAACTGTGCCGCTAACTATAGACCTGTCTTTAATCTTCCCTTCATCTCTAAACTCCTGGAACGCCTGGTCCACACCCGTCTTTTCCGCTATCTCTCAGATAACTCTCTCCTCGACCCTCTCCAATCTGGTTTCCGCTCTTTACACTCTACTGAAACTGCCCTCACTAAAGTCTCTATTGATCTTCTAACAGCTAAAACTAATGGTCACTACTCCATGCTAATTCTCTTGGATCTCTCTACAGCATTCGACACTGTGGATCATCAGCTCCTCCTCACTATGCTCCGCTCCATTGGCCTCAAGGACACTGTTCTCTCTTGGTTCTCCTCCTATCTCTCTGACCGCTCCTTTACTGTATCTGTTGCTGGCTCCTCCTCCTCTCATCTTCCCCTTACTGTTGGGGTTCCTCAAGGATCGGTTCCAGGCCCCCTCCTCTTCTTTTTGTATACTGCCCCTTTGGTCAAGCAATCAGTAGATTTGGGTTCCAGTACCATCTCTTTGACAATGACACCCAATTATACTCTTCTTCTCCTGATATCACGCCTGCCTTTTTGAAAAACAGCAGTGATTGTCTTACTGCTGTCTCTAACATCATGTCCTTCCTCTATCTGAAACTGAACCTGTCAAAAACTGAACTACTTGTGTTTCCTCCCTCTATTAACCTACCTATGCCCGACATTGCCATTTCTGTGTGTGGTTCCACCATTACTCCCCAGCAACATGCCCACTGTCTTGGAGTCATACTTGATTCAGAGCTTTCATTCACCCCCACATCTGATCATTGTCTCGCTCTTGTTATCTGCACCTCAAAAACGTTTCTAGAATTCGACCCTTTCTTACTTTTGACTCTGCAAAAACTCTTACTTTTTCTCTTATTCATTCACATCTGGACTATTGTAACTCTCTACTAATCGGTCTCCCTCTTAACAAACTCTTCCCTCTCCAATCTGTCCTGAATGCAGCAGCTAGGATCATATTCCTCACCAATCGTTATACCGATGCCTCTACCTTGTGCCAGTCCTTACACTGGCTACCCATCCACTCCAGAATTCAGTATAAACTTATTACCCTCACCCACAAAGCCCTCCATGGCTGAGCACCACCCTAGATCTCCTCCCTCGTCTCAACCTACCACCCTACCCGTGCCCTCTGTTCTGCTAATGACCTGAGGTTAACATCCTCATTAATCAGAACCTCCCACTCCCCTCTCCAAGACTTTTCACAAGCAGCGCCTATTCTTTGGAATGCACTACCTAGGCTAGTATGATTAATCCCCAATCCCCACAGTTTTAAGCATGCCTTAAAAACTCATTTGTTCAGACTGGCCTATCGCCTCAAAGCATTAACTTAAATATCCCTGTGTGGCTCATTTCTAAATTTTTTACCATAACCAGGTTCCTTGTATCATGTTCTCACATGATTTTTGCATTTAATAGCCCTCTATGTCTGTACTGTTACATATTTAGACTGTTAACTGTTTCATGCAGCAACAGAAACACCCGATTCTTACACTAGGGAAGGTCCAAACCATAAAAACAATAAAAGCAATTGTTAGGATCCACCTTTCGTGTCTCCCCTTTTCCCTTATAGATTGTAAGCTTGCGAGTAGGGCCCTCATTCCTCTTGGTATCTGTTTTGATCTATGTGTTTATTGCTATGCTATGCTGTAATGTCTATTGTCTGTACAAGTCCCCTCTATAATGTAAAGTGCTGCGGAATATGTTGGCACTATAGAAATAAAATTATTATTATTATTAATAATTTTATTAAAGGCATAGCCACTAATTGTAGGCAATATAAGATAGGTCTCTACGCTAGCAACATAATTTTAACTTTGACTGACCCACTTAACTCCATCTGCGAAATATCTAATATAATAGAGAAATTCTCCAAAATATCATATTATAAAAGAAACACTAGTAAATCAAAAATCTTAGGTTAGTACATAGATACTTAATTGTCCAATATTATTACAAATGAATCCCCTTTTTCATGGGAAGAACATAATATATCATATGTAGGAATAAAATTAACAAATCCTGGAATCAATATAATAGATAAAAATTATCTGATATCTTAAAGGGAATCTGTAACCTCAACAGCTGCGGCCACCGCCATCAGGGGCTTATCTACAGCATTCTGTAATGCTGTAGATAAGGCCACGATGTAACTTGAAAGAGAAGAAAAATTAGTTAGATTATACTCACCCGGGAGTCCGGTCCGGTCCGATGGGTGTCGTGGTTCGGTCCGGCGCCTCCCAACTTCTAGAGATGACGTCCTCCTCCTTACTTCTGCCCTTTTGAGGGCAGAGTAAAGTACTGCAGTGCGCAGGGGCCACGAAAGGTCCAGCGCCTGCGCACTGCTGTAGTACTCTGCTCTGCCCTCAACAGGGCAGATATAGTATGCCTGCGTAGGAGCCGTGGCAGAAGTAAGTAGGAGGACGTCATCACTAGAAGATCGGAGGCGCCGGACCGAACCGTGACACCCATCGGACCGGACCAGACCCCCAGGTAAGTATAATCTAACTTGTTTTTCAGGTTACATCGGGGGCTTATCTACAGCATTAAAGAATGCTGTAGATAAGCCCCTGATGGCGGTGGCCGCATCTCATAGGCCAAAAATGAGGTGGCAGATTCCCTTTAAAAGAGCTACAAAATGACATATTCAAAATAGAAAGAATAGAAACCTCTTGGTTAGGGAAGATCATTCTCTACAAAATGTCTCTATTACCAAAAACTTTTGTTCGATTCCTATAATTATTCCAGGAATTTGGTTAAAAAAATTATAAAAATAATTATCTAAACTTATTTGGAGTTCCAAAGCTCCAAGGATTGCCAAACATATTCTCTTTAAGCAAAAATTAAAGGGGGATACAGGAGTACCAAATCTAGACGCATATCATTTATCCAACATTGTTATACCGAGCAAAAATTTATTTTCAAAACCTTTGATTAAACCCAGTTGGATGGAGTTGAAAAACTATTTCAATAAGAATATCCCTATACATATACTAATCTTGTCACACTTATTGGATCATTCATCAAATCTTACATCGCTCTCAATTAATAATTCTATATTATTAGCATGGAAAACTCTATATAAAATTACTTAGTCCAATTTTTAATTACCAATTAGATTCGAAAAAATCCCTATTTCTATATTTATAAAGGAAATTCCACATTTCAACTATAAATTGTGGGAAAGGAAGGGAATTTCAGATTTAGCTAAGATATTGAGTGATAACAAAGAAGACTCTTTTATGACCTTTCAATATCTCAAAATAAAATACGACCTTCCAGAAATAGAATTTTTTACAGATTTAGAAATGAGAAAATACCTCAGAAACAAATGTACCGCATATACTCGAATATAAGCCAAGATTTTCAGCCCATTTTTTAGGGCTGAAAGTCCCCCTCTTGGCTTATATTCGAGTCATATACACCAGGGGGTCGGAGGGGGAGGGGGGCGGGGGTGTCAGATCATATTTACCGGTCCCGACGCAGTCTCTGCAGCCCCCAGCTTCTCCGCGATCTCCCTTCCTTCCTTCAGTGGTCACATGGTACCGCTCATTATACTCATGAATATGCGCATATTCATGAGTGTAATGAGCGGCACCACGTGACCGCTGAAGGAAGGGAGATTGCGGAGAAGCTGGGGGCTGCAGAGACCGCACCAGGACCGGTAAGTATAGCAATATTCACCTGTCCGGGGTCCATCGCTGCTTTCTGCTGTCTGGCATGTCATCTGTCAGTGATGTTCAGACAGCAGAGGGCGCGGTGACGTGGTTAGTGTGTGCCGCACCCCCTGCAGTCTGAATCTCACTGACAGATGATGTTCCAGACAGCAGCAAGCAGCGATGGATGCAGGACAGGTGAATGTCTCAGGTGCCGGGTCTTGAGCAAGCAGTGACACCGGCACCTGACACCCAGCGACAGAGAGGTGCGTATATCATTTTTTTATTTTTAAATGCAGCAGCAGTGGCAGCACAATCTATGAAGCATTTTATGGGGGCAGCATATGGGAGGCATAATCTATGGAACATCTTATGGGGGCAACATATAGGGGCATGATCTATGGAGCATCTTATAGAGCAGCATATGGGGGAATAATCTATGGAGCATCTTATGGGGGCAGCATATGGGGGCATAATCTATGGAGCATCTTATGGGGCAGCATATGGGGGCATAATCTATGGAGCATCTTATGGGCGCAGCATATGGGGGCATAATCTATGAAGCATTTTATGGGACAGCATATGGGAGGCATAATCTATGGAGCATTTTATGGGGGCAGCATATAGGGGCATAATCTATGGAGCATCTTATGGGGCAGCATATGGGGGCATAATCTATGGAGCACCTTATGGGGGCAGCTTATGGGGGCATAATCTATGGAGCATCTTATGGGTGCAGCATATGGGGCATAATCTATGGAGCATTTTATGGGGCAGCATATGGGGGCATAATCTATGGAGCATCTTATGGGGGCAGCATATGGGGGCATTATCTATGGAGCATTTTATGGGGGAAGCATATGGGGGCATAATCTATGGAGCATCTTATGGGGGCATAATCTATGGAACATCTTATGGGGGCTCAATTAATTTTACTTTTATTGGTATCTATTTTTACTTTTGAAATTTACAAGTAGCTGCTGCATTTCCCACCCTAGGCTTATACTCGAGGCAATAAGTTTTCCCAGTTTTTTGTGGCAAAATTAGGGGGGTCGGCTTATACTCGGGTCGGCTTATACTCGAGTATATACGGTAAATTTCCTCTGATGCTTTCTAAAGAAGTATATTCTCTCATTATTAATCCGGACAATAAATCTATATGGAAATCAAACTTTTCAGACAAATTCAGTGAAGTTCACAAACTCAAATCTCAAAAGATTCACTCATCTCTAATAGCTATGTCTATGAGTTGAGCTCTCGCTTCCATTGTGGCTCGATATGTTTATATCATTCGGTTAATTTCCTTAGTTCTGTAATTATGTGGTGGGAAAAATTGGTAGACTAGTTTAGAGATCTATTGGGGAGACAAATTATATATGGCTTTGCAGGTCAGTGTTAGTAGCTTGAAGTGAATATGTGTAATTGGGAGATAATAAAGGGAATTGCAGGGGAGAAGCGGAGGAGTAGCTAGGACAGAAGTGGATGAGTAGGGCAGCAGAGTAACGGACAGACTGGAGAGGTGTGATCATTCAATGGGGGATTATGAGGTCCTAGACCCCACATAGAGTCAAGACCATCTGAGTGACTAGGGCAGTTCAGAGGAAGAGATGGAGTCACGCTGCCCCAGCTGCACAGCAAGCAAGGGAGCAGGGTGCAAAAGCACCAAGGCCATCCCCTAGCCACTAAGTTTGCTGTTACTTTGCTCCGCAGCTGTCCCCGATACTTTTCTCTGCTCATGTTTCCTCCTATTTCTCTTCCTCCACTTTCTCCTCATCTGGTCAGAACCTGTGGGCAGTGTGTGCGCGCTTTTGGAGTTATTACACTGCTGGTGCTCGCCTGTCTGAGGTGCAGCCTTGCTTATGCCTTCCTTTTCCCCACCTTATATGCAACATACACACAAGACTCAAGCTTTCGTATGCTAGAGAGACTGGGGGAGTCACAATAGAGCTCTTGCAGAGGATAAATCAGATAAGTCATCAAACTATTTGATAAGGGACGTAATATCTCCATAACTGCCCACTGGATAAATGTAATTGTGACTGGGCCTGAAGCGGGTAGCGTTTGGTGCACGTCCTGCCAAAACCAAGGATTGCTGGATGTTTCTCTGTCCATGTTGTCTCCTCTTCCTCCACCGCCTCTTCATCCACCTCATCATGAACTTTCAGCAGCAGCTCTGACATATGTGTGTAATTTTTAGGAAACACTGTAGAATAAGTAGAAGAAAGCTACTGATCACAAACACAGGGATCACGACAAAAAATTACAACTTTTATTGCAGAAAAAACACCATGTATAAAAACATTAAAAAGTCATACAATGACACACCAAAAAACACACACAAGGCCCATAATAGGACCAACAAAGCTCACCCTAGAACATGAGAGCTAATGCATAGGTAAAGGACATGATACATGTTACACATGCAGCAGTATTTACAGCAGGGTCATATGGTCCAAAGCTGTTCCTAAAGAAGATAATAAAAAATGAATATACACCAAAACAAGTTAGGCCAAAAAAATGCCAATGGAAAAGGCCTAAAAGTGATGGAAATGTATGAAGAAACAATGCATGTGATGCAGTGTGATGCAGCAGCAAAAAAGGCAAATGCAATTCTAGGATGTATTAACAGAAGCATACAGTCTAGATCACGTGAAGTCATTATTTCCCTCTACTCCTCTTTGGTCAGACCTCATCTGGAATATTGTGTCCAGTTTTGGGCACCACATTTTAAAAAAGACATCAACAAACTGGAGCAAGTTCAAAAAAGAGCGACCAGAATGGTGACCGGTCTGCAAACCCTGTCTTATGAGGAAAGGTTGCAGGATTTGGGAATGTTTAGTTTGCAAAAGAGAAGACTGAGAGGAGACTTAATAGCTGTCTACAAATATCTAAAGGGCTGTCACATTGTAGAAGGATCAACTTTATTCTCATTTGCACAAGGAAAGACTAGAAGCAATGGGATGAAACTGAATGGGAGGAGACACAGATTAGATATTAGAAAAAACTTTTTGACAGTTAGAGTGATCAATGAGTGGAACAGGCTGCCACGAGAAGTGGTGAGTTCTCCTTCAATGGAAGTCTTCAAACAGAGGCTGGACAGACGTCTGACTGGGATGATTTAGCGAATCCTGCTTTGAGCAGGGGGTTGGACCAGATGGCCCAGGAGGTCCCTTCCAACTCTACGATTCTATGATTCTATGTTAGCACACTGCACAACTGTGCCATGTAGGAGCCGTACCTAGAAACAATAATGAAACACACTCAATGAGGCAAGAAAATGCCAATACCTATAAATGAGGTCATGACCAATGCATACGCCAAAGAAGGCTGAAGCATGCAGATACAGCAGATAAATCCTGCCTAAATCATCTGAGAGTGGTATCGCTCACATGTGGGGGCGCTTGTAGAGTGCCCGACGCGTGTCGCCACCGCAAGGTGGCTTCGTCAGGGGCTGGAGAGCCAGTCTGCAAAATGCTATTTAAATATGTTCAATAATTAGTAAAAATAAGATACAGCTGCAGCGATATACCTGTTAAAGGCGCATTAAACATGGAGGCCAGGAGGCGCAGTCACGCCAGAGGGGGAGGTGTAGTCCCGGGAATCATTTCCTGGTTAGAGTAGTGTGACGTAACAGATTCTTTCTGCGCAAGGGCAGGAGGATGCATCACCTTGCAGAGGAGGCGGTCCAGATCATATCGTCTCCAGAAAGGGGAGGAATGAGAAGGCGTGATTGCACAAGGAATAGAGGCGCGGTGTACAAATCAAAATAGATCTCTATGTCACCCATCATCCGTACTGCGCACGCGCAAAAAAGCCTAGGTCTGACAGTGGCATATCATGATTGTAGCACTTTACTGTTGCGCCGACGCACAATAAGCAGCAATACAGATTTAAATTATTTTGTAATATACCCAGAACGGGGAAAAGGCACGATTACATAAGAAATAAAGGCGCAAATATAGCGGTATGAATAGAGTTGAGCGAAACGGGTCGAAAAATTTCAAAAGTCGCCGACTTTTGGCAAAGTCGGGTTTCATGAAACGAAACCCGACCCTAGGATGAGGTCGGCAACGAGGTCGGCGACTTACGCGCCAAAGTCGCGTTTCAAAAGTTTGTTTTGCGCTCTTTTTCAGCCAATCAGGATCCACGGACACTGCGGGCAACGTGATGACATAGGCAGGGGTCACCACCATCTTTCAGAAGGGCATGCAAGTGATTGGCTTGCTTTGGTGGGCGTCACAGGGGGTATAAAAGGGCGTGCACGCCGACCGCCATCTTACTTCTGCCGATCTTAGTATAGGGAGAGGTTGCTGCTGATTCTGTAGGGAGAGCGTTAGGCAGGGAAGAAGACAAAAAAACTGCTTCTGCTGCTAGCGATTTGGCCTGCACAACACACCAGTCACTGTGTGTGCAGTGCAAGGGGAGGCTATATAGTGGTGTATCAGTGGTGTTGGTTGTTGGGCTGCCTTCTAAGGCTTCCTGACATTCCTGCATTGCTGTTTACCCACTGCTCTGCAAACTGCTTTTTTAAAAGCAATCCCAATTTTTTTTTTTTGTCCTGCTGAGAAGAAAAAAAAACTGCTTCTGCTGCTAGCAATTTGGCCTGCACAACACACCAGTCACTGTGTGTGCAGTGCAAGGGGAGGCTATATTGTGGTGTATCAGTGGTGTTGGTTGTTGGGCTGCCTTTTAAGGCTTCCTGACAGGCTGGCATTGCTGTTTACCCACTGCTCTGCAAACTGCTTTTTTAAAAGCAATCCAATCTCCCTTATCCTCTAGTCACTTTGGTCACAGCTGTGCCATCGAGCCTGTCACATAGCGCTCAGATATTCATTGGGCCTCACACAATCCAAAAGTGTCCAGTGTCCAAAAGTGTGTGCAGAGATTCAAAATCTCCCTTATCCTCTAGTCACTTTGGTCACAGCTGTGCCATCGAGCCTGTCACATAGCGCTCAGATATTCATTGGGCCTCACACAATCCAAAAGTGTCCAGTGTCCAAAAGTGTGTGCAGAGATTCAAAATCTCCCTTATCCTCTAGTCACTTTGGTCACAGCTGTGCCATCGAGCCTGTCACATAGCGCTCAGATATTCATTGGGCCTCACACAATCCAAAAGTGTCCAGTGTCCAAAAGTGTGTGCAGAGATTCAAAATCTCCCTTATCCTCTAGTCACTTTGATCACAGCTGTGCCATCGAGCCTGTCACATAGCGCTCAGATATTCATTGGGCCTCACACAATCCAAAAGTGTCCAGTGTCCAAAAGTGTGTGCAGAGACTCAAAATCTCCCTTATCCTCTAGTCACTTTGGTCACAGCTGTGCCATCGAGCCTGTCACATAGCGCTCAGATATTCATTGGGCCTCACACAATCCAAAAGTGTCCAGTGTCCAAAAGTGTGTGCAGAGATTCAAAATCTCCCTTATCCTCTAGTCACTTTGGTCACAGCTGTGCCATCGAGCCTGTCACATAGCGCTCAGATATTCATTGGGCCTCACACAATCCAAAAGTGTCCAGTGTCCAAAAGTGTGTGCAGAGATTCAAAATCTCCCTTATCCTCTAGTCACTTTGGTCACAGCTGTGCCATCGAGCCTGTCACATAGCGCTCAGATATTCATTGGGCCTCACACAATCCAAAAGTGTCCAGTGTCCAAAAGTGTGTGCAGAGATTCAAAATCTCCCTTATCCTCTAGTCACTTTGATCACAGCTGTGCCATCGAGCCTGTCACATAGCGCTCAGATATTCATTGGGCCTCACACAATCCAAAAGTGTCCAGTGTCCAAAAGTGTGTGCAGAGACTCAAAATCTCCCTTATCCTCTAGTCACTTTGGTCACAGCTGTGCCATCGAGCCTGTCACATAGCGCTCAGATATTCATTGGGCCTCACACAATCCAAAAGTGTCCAGTGTCCAAAAGTGTGTGCAGAGATTCAAAATCTCCCTTATCCTCTAGTCACTTTGGTCACAGCTGTGCCATCGAGCCTGTCACATAGCGCTCAGATATTCATTGGGCCTGACACAATCCAAAAGTGTCCAGTGTCCAAAAGTGTGTGCAGAGATTCAAAATCTCCCTTATCCTCTAGTAACTTTGGTCACAGCTGTGCCATCGAGCCTGTCACATAGCGCTCAGATATTCATTGGGCCTCACACAATCCAAAAGTGTCCAGTGTCCAAAAGTGTGTGCAGAGATTCAAAATCTCCCTTATCCTCTAGTCACTTTGTTCACAGCTGTGCCATTGAGCCTGTCACATAGCGCTCAGATATTCATTGGGCCTCACACAATCCAAAAGTGTCCAGTGTCCAAAAGTGTGTGCAGAGATTCAAAATCTCCCTTATCCTCTAGTCACTTTGATCACAGCTGTGCCATCGAGCCTGTCACATAGCGCTCAGATATTCATTGGGCCTCACACAATCCAAAAGTGTCCAGTGTCCAAAAGTGTGTGCAGAGACTCAAAATCTCCCTTATCCTCTAGTCACTTTGGTCACAGCTGTGCCATCGAGCCTGTCACATAGCGCTCAGATATTCATTGGGCCTCACACAATCCAAAAGTGTCCAGTGTCCAAAAGTGTGTGCAGAGATTCAAAATCTCCCTTATCCTCTAGTCACTTTGGTCACAGCTGTGCCATCGAGCCTGTCACATAGCGCTCAGATATTCATTGGTCCTCACACAATCCGAAAGTGTCCAGTGTCCAAAAGTGTGTGCAGAGATTCAAAATCTCCCTTATCCTCTAGTCACTTTGGTCACAGCTGTGCCATCGAGCCTGTCACATAGCGCTCAGATATTCATTGGGCCTCACACAATCCAAAAGTGTCCAGTGTCCAAAAGTGTGTGCAGCGATTCAAAATCTCCCTTATCCTCTAGTCACTTTGGTCACAGCTGTGCCATCAAGCCTGTCACATAGCGCTCAGATATTCATTGGGCCTCACACAATCCAAAAGTGTCCAGTGTCCAAAAGTGTGTGCAGAGATTCAAAATCTCCCTTATCCTCTAGTCACTTTGGTCACAGCTGTGCCATCGAGCCTGTCACATAGCGCTCAGATATTCATTGGGCCTCACACAATCCAAAAGTGTCCAGTGTCCAAAAGTGTGTGCAGAGATTCAAAATCTCCCTTATCCTCTAGTCACTTTGGTCACAGCTGTGCCATCGAGCCTGTCACATAGCGCTCAGATATTCATTGGGCCTCACACAATCCAAAAGTGTCCAGTGTCCAAAAGTGTGTGCAGAGATTCAAAATCTCCCTTATCCTCTAGTCACTTTGGTCACAGCTGTGCCATCGAGCCTGTCACATAGCGCTCAGATATTCATTGGGCCTCACACAATCCAAAAGTGTCCAGTGTCCAAAAGTGTGTGCAGAGATTCAAAATCTCCCTTATCCTCTAGTCACTTTGGTCACAGCTGTGCCATCGAGCCTGTCACATTGCGCTCAGATATTCATTGGGCCTCACACAATCCAAAAGTGTCCAGTGTCCAAAAGTGTGTGCAGAGACTCAAAATCTCCCTTATCCTCTAGTCACTTTGGTCACAGCTGTGCCATCGAGCCTGTCACATAGCGCTCAGATATTCATTGGGCCTCACACAATCCAAAAGTGTCCAGTGTCCAAAAGTGTGTGCTGAGATTCAAAATCTCCCTTATCCTCTAGTCACTTTGGTCACAGCTGTGCCATCGAGCCTGTCACATAGCGCTCAGATATTCATTGGGCCTCACACAATCCAAAAGTGTCCAGTGTCCAAAAGTGTGTGCAGAGATTCAAAATCTCCCTTATCCTCTAGTCACTTTGGTCACAGCTGTGCCATCGAGCCTGTCACATTGCGCTCAGATATTCATTGGGCCTCACACAATCCAAAAGTGTCCAGTGTCCAAAAGTGTGTGCAGAGACTCAAAATCTCCCTTATCCTCTAGTCACTTTGGTCACAGCTGTGCCATCGAGCCTGTCACATAGCGCTCAGATATTCATTGGGCCTCACACAATCCAAAAGTGTCCAGTGTCCAAAAGTGTGTGCAGAGATTCAAAATCTCCCTTATTCTCTAGTCACTTTGGTCACAGCTGTGCCATCGAGCCTGTCACATAGCGCTCAGATATTCATTGGGCCTCACACAATCCAAAAGTGTCCAGTGTCCAAAAGTGTGTGCAGAGATTCAAAATCTCCCTTATCCTCTAGTCACTTTGGTCACAGCTGTGCCATCGAGCCTGTCACATTGCGCTCAGATATTCATTGGGCCTCACACAATCCAAAAGTGTCCAGTGTCCAAAAGTGTGTGCAGAGACTCAAAATCTCCCTTATCCTCTAGTCACTTTGGTCACAGCTGTGCCATCGAGCCTGTCACATAGCGCTCAGATATTCATTGGGCCTCACACAATCCAAAAGTGTCCAGTGTCCAAAAGTGTGTGCAGAGATTCAAAATCTCCCTTATCCTCTAGTCACTTTGGTCACAGCTGTGCCATCGAGCCTGTCACATAGCGCTCAGATATTCATTGGGCCTCACACAATCCAAAAGTGTCCAGTGTCCAAAAGTGTGTGCAGAGATTCAAAATCTCCCTTATCCTCTAGTCACTTTGGTCACAGCTGTGCCATCGAGCCTGTCACATTGCGCTCAGATATTCATTGGGCCTCACACAATCCAAAAGTGTCCAGTGTCCAAAAGTGTGTGCAGAGACTCAAAATCTCCCTTATCCTCTAGTCACTTTGGTCACAGCTGTGCCATCGAGCCTGTCACATAGCGCTCAGATATTCATTGGGCCTCACACAATCCAAAAGTGTCCAGTGTCCAAAAGTGTGTGCAGAGATTCAAAATCTCCCTTATCCTCTAGTCACTTTGGTCACAGCTGTGCCATCGAGCCTGTCACATAGCGCTCAGATATTCATTGGGCCTCACACAATCCAAAAGTGTCCAGTGTCCAAAAGTGTGTGCAGAGATTCAAAATCTCCCTTATCCTCTAGTCACTTTGGTCACAGCTGTGCCATCGAGCCTGTCACATAGCGCTCAGATATTCATTGGGCCTCACACAATCCAAAAGTGTCCAGTGTCCAAAAGTGTGTGCAGAGACTCAAAATCTCCCTTATCCTCTAGTCACTTTGGTCACAGCTGTGCCATCGAGCCTGTCACATAGCGCTCAGATATTCATTGGGCCTCACACAATCCAAAAGTGTCCAGTGTCCAAAAGTGTGTGCAGAGATTCAAAATCTCCCTTATCCTCTAGTCACTTTGGTCACAGCTGTGCCATCGAGCCTGTCACATAGCGCTCAGATATTCATTGGGCCTCACACAATCCAAAAGTGTCCAGTGTCCAAAAGTGTGTGCAGAGATTCAAAATCTCCCTTATCCTCTAGTCACTTTGGTCACAGCTGTGCCATCGAGCCTGTCACATAGCGCTCAGATATTCATTGGGCCTCACACAATCCAAAAGTGTCCAGTGTCCAAAAGTGTGTGCAGAGATTCAAAATCTCCCTTATCCTCTAGTCACTTTGGTCACAGCTGTGCCATCGAGCCTGTCACATAGCGCTCAGATATTCATTGGGCCTCACACAATCCAAAAGTGTCCAGTGTCCAAAAGTGTGTGCAGAGATTCAAAATCTCCCTTATCCTCTAGTCACTTTGGTCACAGCTGTGCCATCGAGCCTGTCACATAGCGCTCAGATATTCATTGGGCCTCACACAATCCAAAAGTGTCCAGTGTCCAAAAGTGTGTGCAGAGATTCAAAATCTCCCTTATCCTCTAGTCACTTTGTTCACAGCTGTGCCATCGAGCCTGTCACATAGCGCTCAGATATTCATTGGGCCTCACACAATCCAAAAGTGTCCAGTGTCCAAAAGTGTGTGCAGAGATTCAAAATCTCCCTTATCCTCTAGTCACTTTGATCACAGCTGTGCCATCGAGCCTGTCACATAGCGCTCAGATATTCATTGGGCCTCACACAATCCAAAAGTGTCCAGTGTCCAAAAGTGTGTGCAGAGACTCAAAATCTCCCTTATCCTCTAGTCACTTTGGTCACAGCTGTGCCATCGAGCCTGTCACATAGCGCTCAGATATACATTGGGCCTCACACAATCCAAAAGTGTCCAGTGTCCAAAAGTGTGTGCAGAGATTCAAAATCTCCCTTATCCTCTAGTCACTTTGGTCACAGCTGTGCCATCGAGCCTGTCACATAGCGCTCAGATATTCATTGGGCCTCACACAATCCAAAAGTGTCCAGTGTCCAAAAGTGTGTGCAGAGATTCAAAATCTCCCTTATCCTCTAGTCACTTTGGTCACAGCTGTGCCATCGAGCCTGTCACATAGCGCTCAGATATTCATTGGGCCTCACACAATCCAAAAGTGTCCAGTGTCCAAAAGTGTGTGCAGAGATTCAAAATCTCCCTTATCCTCTAGTCACTTTGGTCACAGCTGTGCCATCGAGCCTGTCACATAGCGCTCAGATATTCATTGGGCCTCACACAATCCAAAAGTGTCCAGTGTCCAAAAGTGTGTGCAGAGATTCAAAATCTCCCTTATCCTCTAGTCACTTTGGTCACAGCTGTGCCATCGAGCCTGTCACATAGCGCTCAGATATTCATTGGGCCTCACACAATCCAAAAGTGTCCAGTGTCCAAAAGTGTGTGCAGAGACTTCAAAATCTCCCTTATCCTCTAGTCACTTTGGTCACAGCTGTGCCATCGAGCCTGTCACATAGCGCTCAGATATTCATTGGGCCTCACACAATCCAAAAGTGTCCAGTGTCCAAAAGTGTGTGCAGAGATTCAAAATCTCCCTTATCCTCTAGTCACTTTGGTCACAGCTGTGCCATCGAGCCTGTCACATAGCGCTCAGATATTCATTGGGCCTCACACAATCCAAAAGTGTCCAGTGTCCAAAAGTGTGTGCAGAGATTCAAAATCTCCCTTATCCTCTAGTCACTTTGGTCACAGCTGTGCCATCGAGCCTGTCACATAGCGCTCAGATATTCATTGGGCCTCACACAATCCAAAAGTGTCCAGTGTCCAAAAGTGTGTGCAGAGATTCAAAATCTCCCTTATCCTCTAGTCACTTTGGTCACAGCTGTGCCATCGAGCCTGTCACATAGCGCTCAGATATTCATTGGGCCTCACACAATCCAAAAGTGTCCAGTGTCCAAAAGTGTGTGCAGAGATTCAAAATCTCCCTTATCCTCTAGTCACTTTGGTCACAGCTGTGCCATCGAGCCTGTCACATAGCGCTCAGATATTCATTGGGCCTCACACAATCCAAAAGTGTCCAGTGTCCAAAAGTGTGTGCAGAGATTCAAAATCTCCCTTATCCTCTAGTCACTTTGGTCACAGCTGTGCCATCGAGCCTGTCACATAGCGCTCAGATATTCATTGGGCCTCACACAATCCAAAAGTGTCCAGTGTCCAAAAGTGTGTGCAGAGATTCAAAATCTCCCTTATCCTCTAGTCACTTTGGTCACAGCTGTGCCATCGAGCCTGTCACATAGCGCTCAGATATTCATTGGGCCTCACACAATCCAAAAGTGTCCAGTGTCCAAAAGTGTGTGCAGAGATTCAAAATCTCCCTTATCCTCTAGTCACTTTGGTCACAGCTGTGCCATCGAGCCTGTCACATAGCGCTCAGATATTCATTGGGCCTCACACAATCCAAAAGTGTCCAGTGTCCAAAAGTGTGTGCAGAGATTCAAAATCTCCCTTATCCTCTAGTCACTTTGGTCACAGCTGTGCCATCGAGCCTGTCACATAGCGCTCAGATATTCATTGGGCCTCACACAATCCAAAAGTGTCCAGTGTCCAAAAGTGTGTGCAGAGATTCAAAATCTCCCTTATCCTCTAGTCACTTTGGTCACAGCTGTGCCATCGAGCCTGTCACATAGCGCTCAGATATTCATTGGGCCTCACACAATCCAAAAGTGTCCAGTGTCCAAAAGTGTGTGCAGAGATTCAAAATCTCCCTTATCCTCTAGTCACTTTGGTCACAGCTGTGCCATCGAGCCTGTCACATAGCGCTCAGATATTCATTGGGCCTCACACAATCCAAAAGTGTCCAGTGTCCAAAAGTGTGTGCAGAGATTCAAAATCTCCCTTATCCTCTAGTCACTTTGGTCACAGCTGTGCCATCGAGCCTGTCACATAGCGCTCAGATATTCATTGGGCCTCACACAATCCAAAAGTGTCCAGTGTCCAAAAGTGTGTGCAGAGATTCAAAATCTCCCTTATCCTCTAGTCACTTTGGTCACAGCTGTGCCATCGAGCCTGTCACATAGCGCTCAGATATTCATTGGGCCTCACACAATCCAAAAGTGTCCAGTGTCCAAAAGTGTGTGCAGAGACTCAAAATCTCCCTTATCCTCTAGTCACTTTGGTCACAGCTGTGCCATCGAGCCTGTCACATAGCGCTCAGATATTCATTGGGCCTCACACAATCCAAAAGTGTCCAGTGTCCAAAAGTGTGTGCAGAGATTCAAAATCTCCCTTATCCTCTAGTCACTTTGGTCACAGCTGTGCCATCGAGCCTGTCACATAGCGCTCAGATATTCATTGGGCCTCACACAATCCAAAAGTGTCCAGTGTCCAAAAGTGTGTGCAGAGATTCAAAATCTCCCTTATCCTCTAGTCACTTTGGTCACAGCTGTGCCATCGAGCCTGTCACATTGCGCTCAGATATTCATTGGGCCTCACACAATCCAAAAGTGTCCAGTGTCCAAAAGTGTGTGCAGAGACTCAAAATCTCCCTTATCCTCTAGTCACTTTGGTCACAGCTGTGCCATCGAGCCTGTCACATAGCGCTCAGATATTCATTGGGCCTCACACAATCCAAAAGTGTCCAGTGTCCAAAAGTGTGTGCAGAGATTCAAAATCTCCCTTATCCTCTAGTCACTTTGGTCACAGCTGTGCCATCGAGCCTGTCACATAGCGCTCAGATATTCATTGGGCCTCACACAATCCAAAAGTGTCC